>NC_133326.1:417372022-417672022 GCF_042186555.1 Aquarana catesbeiana | reverse complement strand
TTGTCACTATGATTTTTCAAGCCAAGAGATACCAAACATTTTTTAATTTGTGCGGACAAACGCGAATGGAGACCCAGAGTTGTGGACTTTTACACATCTCCTGAGACTAGTTGGTTAGGGGTCTGAGACATGGCCCTCCTGCCAAATAGGTTTGGTTATGGGAATAAAGCTCTCATATGTTGGGGGATGGGAGCTGGGAGGGTTAGGGAGGGAAAATCTGTTGGGGAATCTTTTGAGGGGTTTTGCTTTACCGCCATGGTTATCTACAAACGACACTGGTATTCAATTGTATATGTATACTTTAATAACGCTTTTTTGGTCATACAGTTTTTTCAGTCCAAAACTGAGATTCATGGATTGATGGTTAAACTATCAGAGATGTTTATATTTTGGTGTATTTCTCAGGGCTCGTTGGACCAAGTCCGGGGATGGATTCCGGCGAGCAATGAGAAATGGACTCAGTCATAAATTGTTTATACGCATATCTAAACTCCGTGTAGTTTCATGGAATGTTAGGGGGCTTAACTCCAGGGTCAAAAGGTCATTAATGTTTGAATATTTGGCGAGACACAGTCCACACGTGATCCTCCTCCAGGAAACCAACCTTCAGGGGTCAAGGGTAATGGCTCTAAAGAGAGCAAAAATTGCCTATGCTATACACTCTACTTATTCCACGTATGCCAGAGGCACGTCTATCCTTATAGCAAAATCAGCACCTGTCACCATAAAACATATTAAAACGGACCCCAACGGGTGTTTTGTTATTGTGGTACTTGAATTATGGGGTAAGCCCTATATGGTTACAAGTCTATATGTCCCACCACCCTTCACTAAATTGTTTTTCGAACGGGTAATGAGTTCCCTCTTGGCAATAGCAGAAGGCCCTCTGCTGATAGCAGGGGACTTTAACACAGTACTCGATAATTCCATAGACAGGTTCAAGTGTTCAACATTGCCCCCCACACCCCTATGCTCTTTTTTAACCCAATTTGACCTGGTGGAGACCTGGAGGTGGAAACACGCGGACGGGAGGGAGTACTCATGTCAGTCTGAAATGCATGGTACTCTGTCCCGGATCGATTTGTGTCTGGTTTCATCTGAGTTGTTGAATAGGGTGGTTGAGGCCAAATATCTCCCTAGGGCGGTGTCTGATCACTCCCCTTTAATGGTGGACCTTGCCTTGGGCCCCCCCACCTCATACCCCATGTGGCGACTGAGCCCATTGTGGCTAGCAGATCAAAGCACAGCGGAAATGAAAGCATATTGGCTGTGTAACCGTCAGAATGTCTCTGTCCCATTGACCTGGGATGCCTTTAAGGCCACCACGCATGGCATTTTTGCGACAGCGATTGGGCAGGCCCGCAGGGCATCCCAGTCCAAATTAAAGGACGCGGAGAAGGATCTCAGGGCAGTGGAGGCCGCTTATTCCACAGCCCCTACCCCAGCGACACATAATACCTGGAAACATAGATCCAGAGACCTGGATCTAGTCCTTTTAGAGCGCACTCAGAAGAAATTGCTGTATCAAAACCAGCGAATCTTCGAGTTTGGAGACAAAAATAGCCGATTACTAGCTTATTTGTCTAGGCCTGATTATCAACCGTGCAGTATTCCAAGAATTAAGAATATAGTAGGTACAGTGGTGGAACAGAGTGGGGAGATAGTAGATGCTTTTGTGAAATTCTACTCTTCGTTATATGCTACCAAAGCTCATTATACTATTGTAGAACTAGACGATTACTTGGCTGACATTTCGCTACCAAGGCTTCAAGAAGAGCAGGCCTCACTCCTTGACGATGCTCTGACAGAGGAGGAGATTGGGGAAGCCATACAGTCCTTTGCCAGAAACAAAACACCGGGACTGGATGGCTTTCCCATAGAATGGTATATACAATATAAGGAACTTTTAATACCCCATTTACTAAAAGTTTATAATTTTGCTATAAAAACAGGACAGTTACCGCCCTCTATGTCAGAGGCACTGATTGTCCTCATCCCCAAACCTCATAAAGACCATCTACTTTGTGAGTCATATAGACCAATATCATTGATTAACTCAGACGTCAAGATTTTAGCCAAGGTGCTCGCCCGAAGATTGAACTCAGTCATTACCACCATTATTGGGGCGGATCAGACTGGATTCATTCCAGGACGATCAACGTCCATAAATTTATGAAGACACTTCACAAATTTGCAAGCCACCCATGATGTTGTAGGGACCAGAGCGGTGCTGGCCTTAGATGCGCACAAGGCATTCGACTCGAGTGGCCTTATTTGCTGGAAATCCTGGTGAAATTTGGGTTTGGAAATACCTTCATCAAGTGGGTTCAACTGTTATATTCAAAACCTACCGCTAGGCTGCGGATAAATACATCAGTAACCGATCCTTTCCTGATCAAAAGGGGTACCAGGCAGGGCTGCCCCCTATCGCCGTTGCTATTTGCAATTGCGATAGAACCTCCTGCGGCACTTATAAGATCCAGTGGGGAAATAAAGGGACTGACGATTGGGGGCCTAGAAGAGAAAGGATCTTTATACGCTGATGACATGTTAAAATACTTGGCGGACCCCCAGTCGTCTCTCCCAACCCTGCTGGAAATTATTTGACAGTTTGGCCTCTTCTCAGGGTTTCAAGTTAATTGGGATAAATCCCTTTTGTTTAAGATAGATAAGGAGGCGGTGTTTACACTCCCTCCCTCTTGCCCGCTACAGATAGTTGACTCTTTCAGATACTTGGGGGTCATGATCCAACATCCTCTTTCCTCCTATATCAAATATAATCTAGACCCACTTATTAACAGAATGAAGACCACATTAAAGACATGGACCAATCTCCCCTTAACGATATTAGGTAGGATAAATATTTTTAAAATGATATTCCTCCCACGTTTCTTATATCTCCTGTGCAACTCACCAGTATACGTTACTAAAATCAAATTTAAAGAGATTGATTTGATTCTTATTGCCTTCATTTGGAAGGGGGGAGCAGTGAGAATTGCCAAAAATACTCTTCAACTGCCGGTGTTGGAGGGAGGGCTGGCATTACCATGCCTCCAGACATACTACATTGCCGCACAACTGGTTCATGCGCATTGGTGGTATTTCCCTGAAGCCAACAATGCGGCTATGACCCTAGAAGCAGCCATACTCACCTCTTACAAATCCCTACAGTATCTGGTCCACCGTCTATCTCTTAGAGGGAGGGAAAGCACTAAAATCCTTGAAATGACTCTACGAATTTTTAAACTAACTAAAATGCTGCCAGCTACAGAGCATCGTACCTACTCCCCAAATACTCCATTATGGGGGAACCCAAATCTACAGGAATTCGCCCGTAGGACAGATGGTGAATACTGGTCAAAAAAAAGGGGTAAAAACCATAATGCATTTGTTCTCAAACAATACGTTTCGGTCATTTGAGGAATTTCGCCAGGACTATCAGCTACCACGCACAGCCTACTTTCTTTACTTGCAAATACGCCACACGGCAACCACGCAGTTTGGGTTGCGTAATATAACTGTTCAATTATCTCCGCTAGAGCACTTAATAATGGATCCTTCTCATGACAAATTGATCTCCACATACTATAAAACTCTATTGCACACCACAACACTCAGACTCAGTAACACGCTTAAGTGGAAAGCTGATATCCCGAGCTGACGGAGGACATCTGGCAGGACATACTTCCCTCCAGGTCCCCTGTGTCATCTCTTCCAGGGATAGGGTCATACAGACCAAATTATTATATAGAGCATATTTTACGCCATCCTTATTATTCAAACTCAGCAAACTTCCATCGGCAGTGTGCTCCAGATGCAGCATTGCGGATGCCACCTTTTTCCATCTGATGTGGGAGTGCAATGAGATTAGGCGGTTCTGGCCAGGGGTCACTGCTTTTATCAGTTCCTTGACTCAATTGCCTAATATCTGCAACCCCCTGAGATGTCTACTAGGATATGTGGACGATGAGAGTATATCTAAAAATAAGCAAACATTCTTGAGAATTGTACTGTTTTATGCCAAAAAATCGATCACTATTCATTGGAAATCACAATCCCCACCTACGATAGCATTCTGGCTGAACATTGTTAATCAGGCTATACCGCTGTACAAACTAACATATGAAGCCAGAGGATGCCCAAAAAAATTTCACAAAATATGGGGTCTGTGGACTAGTTCTGAAAACACTATTACACCTGCCATATAAAGCTTATAAAGAAATTCCAGTTAATGCTACAAAGTTTAATAGAAACTGAACAGACATACAACTGTACAATATGATAACATGTATGCCAAATGTATGCCAGTGTCTTGCACTCTGTATTGGATTGAGCGACGGTCGCTCAGAATATGTGTATTTCTGTTTGTTTGTTCTGTACCAAAAAACCAAATAAAAATTTACCTTTAAAAAAAAGAAGTGTCTCTTGTACGTCAAACATGAGGGTTTATGCATGATCTGTCGGTAGTCTAAGAACTGACACTTTCTGTGAAGAAAACAGTGTTATTACCTGTTAACTACTTTTTCCAGGAATCTTCCAGGACGGCTTACAGAGAGATAGGCTCCTCTCACCTAGCACAGATAACACATGATACACATCATAAAAGCAGCACACATGTATTAGCCCCTCAGTATTAACAAATAACCGAAGGCTTCAGAATAAGCAATCATTAAACCTTCATTAGCGTAGCTTCATCTTTACTCTGTTTACATTGCTAATCACCAACCAATAAAGGAGGGAACTGACGCTGTCCTGGAAAAAGTAGTTAGCAGGTAATAACACTGTTTTTTCATGTCATCTTCCAGGACAGCTTACAGAGGACAAGATAGGACTACCCAATCAGGGCGAAACACGGCCTGCAGCACTTTCCTGCCGAAAGACTGGTCTTGGCTGGCAAGCAGATCCAGACTGTAATGCTTTACGAACGTCTGGATCCTGGACCAGGTTGCTGCCTTGCAAATCTGGAGGGGAGATGCTCCTGCCCTTTCAGCCCAAGAAGTAGAAACCGCTCTTGTGGAATGAGCATTTATTCCTAACAAAAAGGTGTCCGGGATGCTGCTCCGCGATGGCCGACTTCCTCCACCTTGCGATGGTATTTTTAGATGCCCTTTTACCCCTGTTTGAACCTGCAAACACCACAACACAGGCTGGTGGAACGTCGCCATTCCTTGGTGCGCTCTATGTAAGCGATCAAGCATCTCCTGACATCAATCTTATTAAATGCTACCTACTTGTTTTTAGGATCTCCGCAAAATGATGGTATCACGATCTCTTCCGACCTATGGAAGTTAGACGGTACTTTGGGGAGAAATGCCGGGTCCAGCGAGAGGATAATCTTGTCTTGCAAGATGATGCAGAAGGGCTTAATCACTGAAAGTGCCTGTATCTCCCCAACCCTCCTAGCGGAGACTAGGGCCACCAAAACCACTGTTTTCAAGGTTAAGAGCTTTATGGGCAGTTCGTTTATTGGCTCAAATGGTATTTTACAAAGACTTTGCAACACAGTGGATAAGTCCCAGGGAGGGAACCTCCTTGACTTGGGGACCCACTTACGGCTGATGGATGCAAGAAATCTTTTGACCAGTGGCTCTTCTGACAGTCTTTGATTTAAAAAGCTAGATAGAGCCGATACCTGCACCCTAAGGGTACTGACTGCCAGATTTAGATCTGCTCCGGCTTGGAGAAAATCTAGGACCGCCGAGATCATGGCTCCTGACACTGTTATTGAGCAGGCGCCAGGCCCCAAATTTTTTCCAGATTTTATAAATATTGTAAATTGCGTTAGTGGACGGCTTCTGGCTGCTAAGAATGGTATTGATTATTTTTGCCGATAACCCTCTCTGCTCTAACAGCTCCCTCTCAGAAGCAAGGCCCTCAGAGAGAGAGCTCACTTCTGGATGATTCATCTCTCTGATATATGAGGTCTGCCCTGTAAGGCAGTCTCCAAGGCTCCAAGATGCTGAGTCTTAGTAGTCCTGAGAACCAAGACCTCTTTGGCCAGAATGGTGCGATCAGGATAAGCTTCGAACTCCACACTCTTATCTTCCTGATAATTTTTGGAATGAGGGCAAAAGGTGGAATGCATACACCAGATTTGCCTCCCAGGACTGAGATAGGGCATCTAGGCCCAGACTAAGATGATCTCTCTGTAGTTAGAAAAATTGCTCCACCTGCCTGTTCTGCCTTGTAGCAAAAAGGTCTAGTTTGTGGGATTCCCCACTTCTGCACTATCTGTTCGAACACTGTCCGATTCAAGCACCATTCTGTCTGAGACAGAATCTTCCGGCTTAGAACATCTGCCAGAGTATTTAATTCCCCTTTTATGTGAATTGAAGACAGGGATAAAAGAATTGCCTCGGCCCATATTAGGATCTTTTCTGCTATCCTCATAAGACCTGGGACTCTTGAACCTCCCTGCTTGTTGATGTAACTTACTGTGGTAATATTGTCTGAAAGGACCTGCACATGTCTACCCCTCAGAGTCGGACCAAAGGCTACTAGAGCTTTTAGAACTACGCTCAGCTCCCTTGCATTGGAGGAGAGGCTGGCTTCCTGCCATTTCCAGACCCCTTGTGCCATCTGTGCACCTGAATGGGCTGCCCTACCCTGACTGCTGGAGTCCGTGGTGACCGCCAGAAGGTTGAGTTGGGACCAAAGTCGGCCTGCAGAGAAATTTGTAGGGATCAACCACCTCTATTGGGAGTTTTACTTCCTGCGGGATCTCTGTCATTCTGAAGAGATTCCTTCTTTCCTTCCCAGACTGAAAGCATGAACGCCTAAAGTGCTCGAGTATGGAATTGTGCCCACTGGACTCCTGGGATGGCAGCTGTCATCAAACCAAGAACCCTCATTATACCCTGAATTGAGGTCTCAGTACATACGCAGAGGCTGCTCACCTCTGCAATTATCTTTGCCACTTTTTCTTTCATCAGAAAAATTTTGGATGAAGTTGAGTCTATTAGGTATCCTAGGAATACTACACTTTGAGGAGGTACCAACTGTGACTTCTCCTGATTTACCAGCCACCCCAGCTGCTGAAGGTGTCTGATAGTTCTGCTCAGGTTCTGTTTTACCTCATCTGCTGAGTCTGCAAAGATAAGCAGGTCGTCCAGATAGGGAATTATATGAATTCCCTCCAATCTCATGATCCACAATGCTTCTTCAAAAACCTTCGTGAAGATGCGTGGTGCTGACGCCAATCCAAAGGGCAGAGCATTGAACAGAAAATGGAGGGTCTTGAACCCCTTCTTCACTGCAAACCTGAGAAATTGCCTGGACTCCTTTCGAATGGGGATATGAAGATAGGCGTCTCTTAGGTCCAATGAGACCGTGAAGACCCCAGAGGTTACCAAATTTCTGGTGGTGTAAATCGACTCCATTTTGAATCGTTTGTACCTTACGTACACGTTCACTTGCTTCAGGTTCAAAATTAGTCAAAATTTTCCTGATGGCTGTTTTTAATCAAAAAAACACGTGAGAATAAAACCCCCCTATTCTTAGGGTTGGGGGGATGAAGCTCATCACCTTCTCCTCAAGCATACTCTGTAGGAGGGAAGACATAGCTGTTGCCTTCTCCACATCTTTCGGGAGAATGCTTGTGTGAAATTTTTGAGGCGGGCAGCCCAAGAGCTCTATCCTGTACCCCGATCTTATTAGATCCAGGATAAAGCTGCTGCTGGAAATGGTCTGCCACTGTGGGAGGAATGACCTTTGACACGGTGTCTCCTCCCCAGGACTTCAGCCAGATGGCCCTCCTGGCTTAATTAATGCTGTAGACCTGGCCGAGAATATTACAGACTCCGTGGACGCATCTGCTATATAGGCTACTGCCTTATTTAGCGTTGGTAGAGCATCCAAAATTTCTTCCCTGGGAGTATCTGACTCCAGAAGAGTGATGAGCTGTTTAAGCCATAAATCAAGCGTACGAGCCACGCATGTAGTGGCCAGTGCTGGTTTAAAGTTAGAGGAGCAGGCTTCCTACGCTTTCTTTAAATATCCTACCGCCTTTCCATTGGCTCCTTTAGGGTGCCCGAGTCCTCAAAGGAAAGCTCTGAACCCTTTGAAAACTTAGATAGGGAAGCGTCCAGTCTGGGGCACTTTTCTCACAACATTGTATCTTCCTCTTTGAAGGGAAACCTTCTTTTCAAATTTTTAGGGAAGAAGACTCCCTTTTCCGGTTTCTTAGATTCCTGAAGTACTGTCTCTTTTAGGGAGGTATGTACCATGTACCATATGTATGTTCTGCTCGGCTTAGGCTGAAGGCCTGCATATAAAAGGTCATGTACAGACAACTCCTGGTCCTCTGCCTTCTCCAGCTCCAGGGTGTCATACAGCCTTTAATAGTTCCTCTGTTTCCTTTGAAGGAAAAAGGGATCTTTGAACCTTACTGGGTCTTTCATTACAGACCCCCTCCTCAAGCTCTGAGGCTGACTCTGAGCTCTCCTCCAGTACTCCATGCTGGTGGGCTGCCCGTGCCTGGGTCAGGACCATTGGCCTAACACTAGTACTGGTGGTGGAAGTACAGGGGATAGGTTAAGCAAGAGCCAAAAGATGCCTACGGCACCTGGTATTTCCAGGCGATCTTCCATCCGGGTACTAACCAGGCCCGACCCTGCTTAGCCTCTGAAATCAGGCGCTGTCAGGGTGATGTGGCCGTAGGCAGTCTCCTTATCTTGGTGTACATCGGGCACCTTTTTTGGGTGTCTGTTTTGCTATCTCTGGGCTCGTGGGCTTTGTCCTGAAATGAATCAAGCGACAAACGTCAGCACATTACTTCCACTGAAGAAAATACCCATAACAAAAACACCCTGTGGATAACAAAAATTCTTATCTAAGAACCTTTTTAAAAGTACCCACCACCGGAGCCTATGCTAGTATGTGTGACACCTGTCCACCCTAAGCATATCAATTAACAGGCTCTAGAAAAAAAAAAAAAAAAAAAAAAAAAAACAAAGCCCCCTGTGCCCCCCAACAGGAGGATAAGAAAAGGGAAGGAGCAGTCTGCCCCCTATTTTTTACCTTAGGGCCCGAATCAATGGATGGCGCCTCCAGACCTGCTTCCATGGATCCTGGTAGCCTTCGGCGCCATCTTGCTATTCGGGCCTTTATATAAGGAGGTGTGGAGAATCCGGGAAGGCGCTGTGGATCCGGCACAGCCCTGTTATCCCCAGCTAGGGCTTGATTTCCCGATTTCTGGGTGTACCAAGATGGCCACCGCTGGACTTCCTGCCATGTCACTTCCTTTTACCAGCTCTGGAAGTTACCTCATCACTCTGCGCTACCAGCACTATCCACATGCTGGGGATAGAGAAGCCCTGCACATGGAGATCTCTGTAAACAGCAGAAAAAAGGTATCTGGACCATGCAGCGGCCTGCGCCTCCACTAGAACACCCTGCTGTGCCATTTCAGATGGACCCACTGGATCACCTCCTCCACTCCTCACGGGTACCACACTGAGGCTACCCTTTACTTTTACCCCAGACCGCTCTGTCAGGTCTCTGGGTGGCCCAAACTGACTCATACCCCAGGAGTATTACCCCTCTTTGCCCTGGGTATGGACGTCAGGAGGCCCCTGCCACCTAGCACGAAGGCTGGAAAACTAACAAACATCTGTTTGGCGTTCCTGACTGGCCGGAGAAACAAATACTGAGAGGTTAATACATGTGTGCTGCTTTTATGTGGATTATGCGTTTCCTGTGCTAGGTGGGAGGAGCCTATCTCTCTGTAAGCCGTCCTGGAAGATGACTTGGAAAACTACTGTATATATCCCACAATCCCTGGGTTTCTCAGCCTAGTGTTCTGCAGCTAAAAGCTGCATAGTAATTATATCTTAACCACTTGCCGACCGCCGCACGACTATATACGTCGGCAGAATGGCACGGGCAGGCAAAAGGACTTACATGTACGTCCTTGCCTGCCCGCGGGTGGGGGGTCCGATCGGACCCCCCCCCGGTGCCTGCGGCGGTCGGCAAATGTCCCCCGGCGATCGGAGGTGAGGGGGAGGCCATCCATTCGTGGCCCCCCCCTCGCGATCGCTCCCAGCCAATGGGATCATTTCCCTGCCTCTGTATTGTACACAGAGGCAGAGGAAATGATGTCATCTCTCCTCGGCTCGGTATTTTCCGTTCCGGGCCGAGGAGAGAAGACTGAAATGTGAGTGCACAACACACACACACACAGTAGAACATGCCAGGCACACAAATCACCCCGATCCCCCCCCCGATCGCCCCCCGATCCCCCCCCTGTCACAAACTGACACCAAGCAGGTTTTTTTTTTTTTTTTTTTTTTTTTCTGATTACTGTATTGGTGTCAGTTTGTGACAGTTAGTGTCAGGGCAGTGAGTGTTAGGCCCCCTGTAGGTCTAGGGTACCCCCCTAACCCCCCCCTAATAAAGTTTTAACCCCTTGATCACCCCCCGTCACCAGTGTCGCTAAGCGATCATTTTTCTGATCGCTGTATTAGTGTCGCTGGTGACGCTAGTTAGTGAGGTAAATATTTAGGTTCGCCGTCAGCGTTTTATAGCGACAGGGACCCCCATATACTACCTAATAAATGTTTTAACCCCTTGATTGCCCCCTAGTTAACCCTTTCACCACTGATCACTGTATAACCGTTACGTGTGACGCTGGTTAGTTTGTTTATTTTTTATAGTGTCAGGGCACCCGCCGTTTATTACCGAATAAAGATTTAGCCCCCTGATCGCCCGGCGGTGATATGCGTCGCCCCAGGCAGCGTCAGATTAGCGCCAGTACTGCTAACACCCACGCACGCAGCATACGCCTCCCTTAGTGGTATAGTATCTGTACGGATCAATATCTGATCCGATCAGATCTATACTAGCGTCCCCAGCAGTTTAGGGTTCCCAAAAACACAGTGTTAGCGGGATCAGCCCAGATACCTGCTAGCACCTGCGTTTTGCCCCTCCGCCCGGCTCGGCCCAGCCCACCCAAGTGCAGTATCGATCGATCACGGTCACTTACAAAACACTAAACGCATAACTGCAGCGTTCGCAGAGTCAGGCCTGATCCCTGCGATCGCTAACAGTTTTTTTGGTAGCGTTTTGGTGAAATGGCAAGCACCAGCCCCAGGCAGCGTCAGGTTAGTGCCAGTAGCGCTAACACCCACGCACCGTACACCTCCCTTAGTGGTATAGTATCTGAACGCATCAATATCTGATCCGATCAGATCTATACTAGCGTCCCCAGCAGTTTAGGATTCCCAAAAACGCAGTGTTAGCGGGATCAGCCCAGATACCTGCTAGCACCTGCGTTTTGCCCCTCCGCCCGGCTCGGCCCAGCCCACCCAAGTGCAGTATCGATCAATCACGGTCACTTACAAAACACTAAACGCATAACTGCAGCGTTCGCAGAGTCAGGCCTGATCCCTGCGATCGCTAACAGTTTTTTTGGTAGCGTTTTGGTGAAATGGCAAGCACCAGCCCCAGGCAGCGTCAGGTTAGTGCCAGTAGCGCTAACACCCACGCACCGTACACCTCCCTTAGTGGTATAGTATCTGAACGCATCAATATCTGATCCGATCAGATCTATACTAGCGTCCCCAGCAGTTTAGGATTCCCAAAAACGCAGTGTTAGCGGGATCAGCCCAGATACCTGCTAGCACCTGCGTTTTGCCCCTCCGCCTGGCCCAGCCCAGCCCACCCAAGTGCAGTATCGATCGATCACTGTCACTTAAAAAAACACTAAACGCATAACTGCAGCGTTCGCAGAGTCAGGCCTGATCCCTGCAATCGCTAACAGTTTTTTTGGTAGCGTTTTGGTGAACTGGCAAGCACCAGCCCCAGGCAGCGTCAGGTTAGTGCCAGTAGCGCTAACACCCACGCACGCAGCATACACCTCCCTTAGTGGTATAGTATCTGAACTGATCAATATCTGATCCGATCAGATCTATACTAGCATCCCCAGCAGTTTAGGGTTCCCAAAAACGCAGTGTTAGTGGGATCAGCCCAGATACCTGCTAGCACCTGCGTTTTGTCCCTCCGCCCAGCCCACCCAAGTGCAGTATCGATCGATCACTGTCACTTACAAAACACTAAACGCATAACTGCAGCGTTCGCAGAGTCAGGCCTGATCCCTGCGATCGTTAACAGTTTTTTTGGTAGCGTTTTGGTGAACTGGCAAGCGCCAGCGGCCTAGTACACCCCGGTCGTAGTCAAACCAGCACTGCAGTAACACTTGGTGACGTGGCGAGTCCCATAAGTGCAGTTCAAGCTGGTGAGGTGGCAAGCACAAGTAGTGTCCCGCTGCCACCAAAAAGACAAACACAGGCCCGTCGTGCCCATAGTGCCCTTCCTGCTGCATTCGCCAATCCTAATTGGGAACCCACCACTTCTGCAGCGCCCATACTTCCCCCATTCACATCCCCAACCAAATGCAGTCGGCTGCATGAGAGGCATTTTTATGTCCTCCCGAGTACCCCTACCCAGCGAACCCCCCAAAAAAGATGTCGTGTCTGCAGTAAGCGCGGATATAGGCGTGACACCCGCTATTATTGTCCCTCCTGTCCTGACAATCCTGGTCTTTGCATTGGTGAATGTTTTGAACGCTACCATTCACTAGCTGAGTATTAGCGTAGGGTACAGCATTGCACAGACTAGGACACACTTTCACAGGGTCTCCCAAGATGCCATCGCATTTTGAGAGACCCGAACCTGGAACCGGTTACAGTTACAAAAGGTACAGTTACAAAAAAAGTGTAAAAAAAAAAAACACAAACAAAAATATAAAATAAAAAATAATAGTTGTCGTTTTATTGTTCTCTCTCTATTCTCTCTCTCTCTATTCTCTCTATTGTTCTGCTCTTTTTTACTGTATTCTATTCTGCAATGTTTTATTGTTATTATGTTTTATCATGTTTGCTTTTCAGGTATGCAGTTTTTTATACTTTACCGTTTACTGTGCTTTATTGTTAGCCATATTTTTGTCTTCAGGTACAGCATTCACGACTTTGAGTGGTTATACCAGAATGATGCTTGCAGGTTTAGGTATCATCTTGGTATCATTCTTTTCAGCCAGCGGTCGGCTTTCATGTAAAAGCAATCCTAGCGGCTAATTAGCCTCTAGACTGCTTTTACAAGCAGAGAGAATGCCCCCCCCCCCCCCATCGTCTTCCGTGTTTTTCTCTGGCTCTCCTGTCTCAACAGGGAACCTGAGAATGCAGCCGGTGATTCAGCCAGCTGACCATAGAGCTGATCAGAGACGAGAGTGGCTCCAAACATCTCTATGGCCTAAGAAACCGGAAGCTACGAGCATTTTATGACTTAGATTTCGCCGGATGTAAATAGCGCCATTGGGAAATTGGGGAAGCATTTTATCACACCGATCTTGGTGTGGTCAGATGCTTTGAGGGCAGAGGAGAAATCTAGGGTCTAATAGACCCCAATTTTTTCAAAAAAGAGTACCTGTCACTACCTATTGCTATCATAGGGGATATTTACATTCCCTGAGATAACAGTAAAAATGATTAAAAAAAAAAAAAAATGAAAAGGAACAGTTTTAAAATAAGATAAAAAAGCAAAAAAATAATAAAAAAAAAAAAAAAAAAAAAAAAAAAAAGCACCCCTGTCCCCCCTGCTCTCGCGCTAAGGCGAACGCAAGCGTCGGTCTGGCGTCAAATGTAAACAGCAATTGCACCATGCATGTGAGGTATCACCGCGACGGTCAGATCGAGGGCAGTAATTTTAGCAGTAGACCTCCTCTGTAAATCTAAAGTGGTAACCTGTAAAGGCTTTTAAAGGCTTTTAAAAATGTATTTATTTTGTTGCCACTGCACGTTTGTGCGCAATTGTAAAGCATGTCATGTTTGGTATCCATGTACTCGGCCTAAGATCATCTTTTTTATTTCATCAAACATTTGGGCAATATAGTGTGTTTTAGTGCATTAAAATGTAAAAAAGTGTGTTTTTTCCCCAAAAAATGCGTTTGAAAAATCGCTGCGCAAATACTGTGTGAAAAAAAAAAATTAAACACCCACCATTTTAATCTGTAGGGCATTTGCTTTAAAAAAATATATAATGTGTGGGGGTTCAAAGTAATTTTCTTGCAAAAAAAAATAATTTTTTCATGTAATCAAAAAGTGTCAGAAAGGGCTTTGTCTTCAAGTGGTTAGAAGAGTGGGTGATGTGTGACATAAGCTTCTAAATGTTGTGCATAAAATGCCAGGACAGTTCAAACCCCCCCCCAAATGACCCCATTTTGGAAAGTAGACACCCCAAGCTATTTGCTGAGAGGCATGTCGAGTCCATGGAATATTTTATATTGTGACACAAGTTGCGGGAAAGAGACAAATTTTTTTTTTTTTTTTTTTTTTTTGCACAAAGTTGTCACTAAATGATATATTGCTCAAACATGCCATGGGAATATGTGAAATTACACCCCAAAATACATTCTGTTGCTTCTCCTGAGTACGGGGATACCACATGTGTGGGACTTTTTGGGAGCCTAGCCGCGTATGGGACCCCGAAAACCAAGCACCGCCTTCAGGCTTTCTAAGGGCGTAAATTTTTGATTTCACTCTTCACTGCCTATCACAGTCTCGGAGGCCATGGAATGCCCAGGTGGCACAAACCCCCCCCAAATGACCCCATTTTGGAAAGTAGACACCCCAAGCTATTTGATGAGAGGTATAGTGAGTATTTTGCAGACCTCACTTTTTGTCACAAAGTTTTGAAAATTAAAAAAAGAAAAAAAAAATTTTTTTTTTTGTCTTTCTTCATTTTCAAAAACAAATGAGAGCTGCAAAATACTCACCATGCCTCTCAGCAAATAGCTTGGGGTGTCTACTTTCCAAAATGGGGTCATTTGGGGGGGGTTTGTGCCACCTGGGCATTCCATGACCTCCGAAACTGTGATAGGCAGTGAAGAGTGAAATCAAAAATGTACACCCTTAGAAATCCTGAAGGCGGTGATTGGTTTTCGGGGTCCCGTACGCGGCTAGGCTCCTAAAAAGTCCCACACATGTGGTATCCCCATACTCAGGAGAAGCAGCAGAATGTATTTTGGGGTGCAATTCCACATATGCCCATGACCTGTGTGAGCAATATATCATTTAGTGACAACTTTGTGCAAAAAAAAAAAAAATAAATAAATAAATTGTCACATTCCCGCAACTTGTGTCAAAATATAAAATATTCCATGGACTCAACATGCCTCTCAGCAAATAGCTTGGGGTGTCTACTTTCCAAAATGGGGTCATTTGGGGGGGGGTTTGTGCCATCTGGGCATTTTATGGCCTTCAAAACTGTGATAGGTAGTGAGGAGTAAAATCAAAAATGTACGCCCTTAGAAATCCTGAAGGCAGTGATTGGTTTTCGGGGCCCCGTATGCGGCTAGGCTCCCAAAAAGTCCCACACATGTGGTATCCCCATACTCAGGAGAAGCAGCTAAATGTATTTTGGGGTGCAATTCCACATATGCCCATGGCCTGTGTGAGCAATATATCATTTAGTGACAACTTTTTGTAATTTTTTTTTTTTTTTTTTTTTTTTGTCATTATTCAATCACTTGGGACAAAAAAAATGAATATTCAATGGGCTCAACATGCCTCTCAGCAATTTCCTTGGGGTGTCTACTTTCCAAAATGGGGTCATTTGTGGGGGTTTTGTACTGCCCTGCCATTTTAGCACCTCAAGAAACGACATAGGCAGTCATAAATTAAAGGCTGTGTAAATTCCAGAAAATGTACCCTAGATTGTAGGCGCTATAACTTTTGCGCAAACCAATAAATATACACTTATTGACATTTTTTTTACCAAAGACATGTGGCCAAATACATTTTGGCCTAAATGTATGACTAAAATTGAGTTTATTGGATTTTTTTTAGAACAAAAAGTAGAAAATATCATTTTTTTTCAAAATTTTCGGTCTTTTTCCGTGTATAGCGCAAAAAATAAAAACGGCAGAGGTGATCAAATACCATCAAAAGAAAGCTCTATTTGTGGGAAGAAAAGGACGCAAATTTTGTTTGGTTACAGCATTGCATGACCGCGCAATTAGCAGTTAAAGCGACGCAGTGCCAATTTGTAAAAAGTGCTCTGGTCAGGAAGGGGGTAAATCCTTCCGGGGCTGAAGTGGTTAAACTGGCAAAAGCAGTCACAGTAATAAGGGAAAGAGGTGTTTTTATCGCATTAGCAGTCCCACATTAGCACAACCAAGAAAATGGTGAGGCAAGGATCAGACACTGCGTAACCTGGAATAAGAAGTTGGCTGTCCATTTAATAAATAGGGACAGGCTAGATGAATGAATACATGGACATAGGGAAACCAATTAACTAGGACTGCAAATTTCAGCCACAACATTAGAGCCCATAATTACAAGACAAGGCAAACACAGGGAACTAATAACTCAGATTAAGCTGGATGGACCTGCGTTTTATTCAACTTTACAAACCATGCAACTACCCAAATACCTAGTTCAATCAACAAAACAATGCTGTGTAGTGTACAATGCCTTTAAAAAGGTGTTGCAGCCTGCATGCCGCAACAGCCACCAGGGATAGGTGCGCCAGCACACTGGAACCAGATTAGTGAATGAAGCCTATAACTTCTAGATGTCAACATTTGAGCAAGATGCTCAGAACAAGCAATCTATTGGGGAAACGCTTTAACCCTTATACTGAAAGATCAATTTTTGCCGTTTTTGCGCACATTTTAGGCCTAAATATTAAAATCTCCAAATATCATACTTTTTGAAAGCAGAGGCCCTGGATAATAAAATGGTGGCAGTTGAAATCTTCCTCAGTAATGTGATGTTTTATACAAGTTAAAGGATAACAACTTTTGTGGAAAAAAAAAATATATATAGCATATACAATTGTTGATACACAAGCTATTTTGTAATTTGTAACAAAAAAAATTAGCTTTCCTTTTCAATCGGAATTTCTCTGCAAAATTCAATGCAACGTAGCGACCTTCTGTGACTGGCTCACAAATTTTCCCCAGAAGTCTGCATGAAGATTCAAGTCAAATTTTAAGCATCCAATGCAAAAGGAATTTCAGTTTTGATGAAACACCAAGGGTTAAATACTTCTAAAGGAATGCAGACTAGACACAGCAGCTGTTCAATAGAGAACCAGTTGAGTATATTGAACCAGACCATCCCATTCAGAGCAGTCTGAAAAAAGATAAACTGCTATTTCTTCAGAGCAACAAAAAGGTAGGAATCCACTACAAAATGTGTTAAAATTCCCTGCAATGTACACTTATCACTCACAGGGAATTATTTTTTTAGTCCACAGAGTAAAATGATGCTTTAGAAAAACGTAATGCACACAAAATACAATTTTCTGATTAAAACATAAGGATGAGGCTGCTTTGTGTAAATACAGATCAAACATGTCATGCTTTAAAAGTGCACGAGCTCCTGAGTTAATGATAAAATCAAACTTCTCCACAGACGCTTTAAAATCCGCTACAGGTCATCAGTTTAGCATTCATGGGTGAATTGCTTATTCCGCTGTGCATGGAGATATGAAACATATGTAACACAATCAATGTTATCCCCACTGAATGTAAAGAAGAAAAAAAAGCCTGGCAGGTCAAGAAAAGGAGGGGAGTGATGAGCGACAACTCCCCCCCCCCCCCCAAACCATGCCAGGCCACATGTGCCCTCAACATTAAATTTCAGTCTGGTCACAAAGGTTTAACTTAAAGCGAAGTTCCACCCAAAAGTGGAACTTCCACTCATTTGTCTCCTCTCCCCCTCCGGTGCCACAATGGGCTCCTTTCGGGGGGGGGACAAGATACCTGTCTGACAGGTATCCTGTTCACACTTCTGGGAGTCCGGGCCGCTGCCCGTGACATCACCCCAAGGCTCCCTCCTCCTCTCCCTGTCGCCAGGCCAGCAGGAGAGAGGAGCGGGGCCTCGCGCATGTGCAGTAGGGTTCCCGGCATGAAGCCATAAGGCTACACTGCCGGGTACCCTTACCCGCAATGGCTGCAGCAGCACCGGATATCTGATGGAAACATCAGCTGCGGTGCCGACATCGCTGGACTCCAGGACAGGTAAATGTCCTATAGTTAAAAGCCAGCAGCTGCTGGCTTTTATTTTTTTTCTCTTTTGTTGGGGCGGAACACCACTTTAACTTGTGACGAACGGGTCAATCAAGGCTAACCTTGACATAACATCCCTCCCCCCTCTAAATTTTGCCTCACCTGCACAGGTCATTCTAGGTCTTTCCCAATAAGCTGAATGCTGCACATCAGGAAAAGTCTACTGGCTGGATAATAGAATCATTATTCATTTCCACTGAAAGGATATCCACCAGTGGGGGGAGAAGACAAGAGGGCTAGAGAGTAGGAGGTATTGGGAGGAGCGAGAGGATGGTTTAGGTGATATATTGAGACAAGACTGAAGATACAGCTTGGGACAGAGTTGTAAATTGCTCTGTATGTTAATATTTTTAATTTTATTTGTTTGACAACTGGAAGCTAGTGGAGCTATTCGAAGAGATCGGTAGTGGACCCCGAGCAGTCTGTAAAGTGGAGAAGTCGGGCAGCAGCATTCATGATAGACTGAAGGGGGGAGAGCCTGCTTAGAGGTATGTCTATGAGAAGGAAGTTGCAATAGTCAAGGCGAGAAACAGCAAGGGAGTGCATGAGTTGCTTTGGTGGTTTTATTGGTTAAAAAGGAGCTTATTTTGGAGATGATATGGAGGTGAAATCTTAAAGAATTGGTGCTACACCTGGCACGAGGGGAAGGATGAAAATTCGTAACATTGATGATGGAGGAAGTCAGAAGAGGTAGGTGGGGAAAGGGAATTTGAGCTCAGTTTTAGGAAGATTGGGTTTGAGTAAGTCGTATGCCATCCATCCCGATATGATTTGGTTGTCATCAGCTAAAAGATGGTATTGGAAGCCATGGGAATTTATAAAGTGACAAAGGGAGGAGGCGTAGATAGAGAAGAGAAGGGTTCCGAGAAGAGAACCTTGGGGGACCAAAGTAAGAAAAGTATGAAGGAGAAATATTTTAAGAAACAGCAGAGTTTTATAAGCCAAGGGATTGTTTTTTTTTTTTTTGTTTTTTTTTTTAGGGTGAGCAGGTGGTCAATAATGTATAAGGCAGCAGAAAGCTCTAATTGTGAGAATATAGCATAGTGGTAATTGGTTTTAGCAGTTAGTAAACAGTTAGCGAGTTCTAGTAGAACTGTGGGGTGTTGCAGGTGAAAGCAAGACTGTAAACAAAAACCTAAAACTAACAGCAGCCACAAGGAAGAATTGGTAAGCTTAAATTTAATACATTTTTGTTTTTGGGTTTAAATACCACAGAAATTATTAAATCCAAAAACTTAATATATTTCAGCTTACTGATCTTTAGATGTGGTGGTAGCATTAGGGCTGCTTCACACTGCCCCGCTGCGCTTTTGTTAAACCGCAGCGAACCCAAGGCTTTCATACAGGTTCGCTGCGCTTTCTCATAGGCTTCTAAGTGGTCCTGTGGTTTTGGTGCAGTTTCATAAAACTCCTGAATGCTGCATCTTTGGGGAGTTTTCAGAAACCACAGGACATCATAGAGGTCTATGGGAAAGCACAGCTAACCCACGGGTTAACTGCGCTTTGCCCAAAAAGCAGCGTAGCGCCACACTAAGTGCTGGTTCACGCCACAAAAACACTCCAGATCCGTTCGATGCGTTCCTGCATGTGCGTTTTTCATGCTTTTCCAGGGGCATTCCAGTGCAAGAAAAATGCAGCATGTTCTACTTTTTTTTCTGGAACTGAAACGCCCTAGAACTGACAGCACTGGTGTGAACTATGCAATTGGAAACTAACCTATTTTCCATGCATTTTTAATACAGAAAAAAGAAAAACAAAAAAAAAAAACACTTGACTGCATGTGGTGTGAACTGGCACTTAGGTTTCTGTAGGCTTTTCCGTGCCGACAGTGGGAGGTTCTCCAGCTAAATACCTATGTTTCTAAACTCCTCAGTATCCAGTTATCAATTAAAAATTGACCACACTCTTCCCCTTCTTCTCATATCCCCATTTGTCCTCTCGCTTCTTTTCTACTTCCCCTTTCAAACACTTCTTTTCATCACCCTCTTTTCTACAATTGGATACTAGGATTTTTTGCTCAGCTATCCCCTCTTAGGCCCCATGTACTCTGCTGCTGCTAAACAGACGTTTAGAGGCAGTTAGACACTTTTTTCAACTGCCCCTGAACTCATTCAATGTTATCTTATGTGTACATGTACACAGGTTCGTTTACTGTCGTTTATAGGCAGTTACGTTTATAGGCCTGTTTTGAAGGCAAAAAAATGAGTTCAGATGGCGAAGTTTGACGTTTCAGACACCAACTGCAGCTAAACGCAGTAACCCTCTTTTCGTTTATAGGCGTTTTTCCTTTTTTTTTTTTTTTTTTTTTTTTACTACAAACGCTTCTAAAAGCAAATATGGCAAAACACCACTAAACCCAGCATGTAAATGCAGCAAAATGGAAATTTTAAATGTGGGTTACTGTCAAGTTAAATCGTTCAGGAGAGGTTGTAAAAACGTCCCGTGTACATAAAGCCTCATATACACTGCTGCTGGTAAACGAACGTTTAGGAGCAGTTGGGCATTTTTGCTCCTGAACTCTCCTCTGTTATCTTATCAGTACATGTATACAGGGTCGTTTATAGTAGTCTTTAGGCAGTTGCGTTGAGGCTTTCTTTGGAACCCAAAAAAAAAAAAATGCATTCAGAAGCTGTGTTTAGAGGCATTTCAAACACAGCTAAACGCAGTAACTCGCGTTCAGCCACATTTTGTTTACACGGGTTTTTCATTTTTGGCTACTTTAAAAAAAAAAAAAGTGGGTTACCATCTGTCAAGTTAAATTGTTCAAAAGAGGTTGTAAAAACGTACCATTAAGTCTTACTATCAGGAGAACATTTCAGTTAAAAAGGGTTACTCAGTTACCATGTTATCTCCCAAGGAGGATAAAATCTTACTAGCCTTGTTGAGTTGTTAACTTAATTGGTTACATTCTGGATGACCCAGGAAAGTAGTTTCTCAGACACAGAGGGGTTGATTTACTAAATGCAAATAGACTGTGCACTTTGCAAGTGCAATTGCTCCAGAGCTTAGTAAATGAGGTAAGGCTTCACTTTGCAAAAGGGTAACCAATCCGGTGTAAGGAAAATTTAAAAAAACAGAATTTTTGCTTGCACATGATTGGATGATGGAAGTCTGCAGAGCTTCTGCTCATTTACTAAGCTCTGGAACAACTGATTTTGCAGAGGGCAACTTTGCAAAGTGCACAGTCTTTTTCCCTTTAGTAAATCAACCCCAATATGTTCATATAGTATTGTTAACGAGTATTCTCTAACACTGTTGGAAGACTAGAATCTTTATCTCTGTATTTCTTCTGTACTTTGTACCTGTAATGCTTGTATACTAACTTAATAAAAGATGGTAAAACCAAAAATTAGTTTGGATCCTGGCCACACAGCAGTGTCTCTTTCCCACACTGCTACACAGTGGGTATAGAAATGAATCCCGGAGAGCGCATGCGCGGAGTCTAGCGCAGCTGACATGTCCTGCTAGAGCTCTGCTCCGTGAAAAGGGAGAACCGCTGTATAAAGACAGCCCGCCGACGTTTTTCATTTAAAAAACGAGACATACTCCTGAGAGGTGAGAGGAAACTTTGAAAGCAAAATGGTACTAGGGGGAACCCGGAATAAGTATAAAAATGCCCCCAACGGAGGCACACCGGCAAAGACTGCAGTGAAATTGGCGCCAGTCTCCTCAGCCTCAAGCATAATCACCTCAGAGCACAGGAGAAAGACAAAGCTGTCACAGCAAATCTCCTCAGATGAATCTGACACAGAATTGTTTCTGTCACAAAAATCTTCACAAGAACCAGCAGCAACTCCAAACCTTATTAAACAATTTGAGAAAATGCTACACAAAGCATTAAAGATTACCTCAGAATAACCAATAATCTTACTAAAGAAATCAGAGAATTGGGGAACCGTACAGCAGCGCTGGAAATTAAAACTGAAGAACTAGAAAACACAACACAGGAATTCATGACTGAAATAGATCTTCTTAAAGAAGAAAATATAATCTTACAAAACAAATTGGAAGATTATGAAAATCGCGCAAGAAGGTCAAATTTGCGTTTCAGAGGCATTCCTGAATCGATCGTTGACCTATCTTCTACAATAACAGCTTTATGCCAAGAATTACAACCAGGAATACCGATCGAAAGGTTGGAAATGGATAGGGTACACAGAGCCCTCATGCCTAAAAAAACAGATGGACCCCCTCGAGACATCATAGCAAAGTTCCATTTTTATCGAAAGAACAACTTTTATTTGCGGCCAGAGAGAAAAAAAAAAACTTAACCTTTCAAGGTCACAATTTTCAGATTTTCGCAGATCTCTCTCAAGTTACCATCTCTAAAAGACGTGCTATGAAAATACATCTGCTGGAACTGCAAAGAAACAATATCACATACCAATGGGGTTTTCCATTCTCCATACGTTTTACCTACCAAGGAAACAGGCATATTTGTAGATCTCCGAACGAACTACAACAAGCTCTACAAGATCTTAATTTGATCGATGGAACATCTGCAATCAATACCTCACGAAGACGAACAGCATCCGCTTCTTCACTATCAACTTCATCCCCTGCTATTGATAAAAATGGTAACCAGCATGTTCACAAGAGAGGCCGCTATGTATCCCCTCCACAAGACCAAGAAGTAGATCCAATGGACTGAAAGACTATTTTTCCAGGAACATGAATTTAAACATAAAATATAGAATTAGCTAAGAAGATATGCTCTCAATGAATACACAGCATTTTGGACGCATTCACAATGCAATTCTTATATGAATTCACATTCCATACTTGTATTCTAATAAATAGAATACAATATGGATAAGGGTAAATCCCAGATTCAAGTAACAATTATATATGCTTAACAATCATCTGAGAACATGAATCTTTTCAGTTCTATATTTATTCCCAAAACATGAAACCAGGTTTTTTTTTTTTTTTTTTTTTTTTTGTTCTTTTTTCCTAAATGGAATGGTTTAAGTAGCTATCCTTATTTATTGTATGCAGTATTGAGTTCCACACTATTATAATCAAATAAATAAGGAAGCTCAGTCATGTCAGGAGAAATATAATTTTATTTCTTAGATATATTGCTATATAGATTATATACACATAGTTTTTAAAAAAAGGGGGAAAGGGAAAGAAAAAAAAAAAAAAAAAAAAGAAGAAAAAAAAAAGTTTTTTATCCAGAAGCTATAACCCATACTATTATTCTAAAAATGAAATATAAGATGGGTTAGATTAATTCTTTATTCAGATGTCATCTGAGTTTGTTGATTATCATACGAGAACACCATTCCTATAAGTTCCATACTTACTTCATATTTTGAAACTAAGTAGCTTTTTCTTTTTCCCCTAACCAGATTGGTTAAAATACCTTTCCTATTTATCAGTTGCAACTTTGAGTTAAACACTATTATCAAAAGAAGACCTAGTCATGACTGAAATGATACAAATTTACTTCTATAATTGATACTTTTAGGTAAATTACTTAAACAAAGTTTAGTAGTAAACCTTAAGAGCCCATTCACACAGGGACGACTTGTCAGGCGACCTAGTCGCCTGATAAGTTGCCTCCCGTTCTGTGCTATGGAACCGTTCTAAGGGGAGCGACGCAAGTCGCTCCGACTTAGAAAAAGGTTCCTGTACGACTTCGGGGGCGACTTGCATAGACTTCTATACAGAAGTCGTTTTGCAAGTCGCCCGGGCAGTCGTTTGCAGGTCGTGTTGCCCCTGTGTGAATGGGGTCTTACACCAACCACAAGACATTTTTTTTTTTTTTTCTATATATATATATATATATATATATATATATATATATATATATATATATATATATATATATATATATATATATATATATATATATATACACACACATACACAACCGTTCAAAAGTTTGGGGTCACCCAAACAATTTTGTGTTTTCCATGAAAAGTCACACTTATTCACCACCATACGTTGTGAAATGAATAGAAAATAGAGTCAAGACATTGACAAGGTTAGAAATAATGATTTGTATTTGAAATAACATTGTTTTTACATCAAACTTTGCTTTCATCAAAGAATCCTCCTTTTGCAGCAATTACAGCATTGCACACCTTTGGCATTCTAGCTGTTAATTTATTGAGGTAAGCTGGAGTAATTGCACCCCACGCTTCTAGAAGCAGCTCCCACAAGTTGGATTGGTTGGATGGGCACTTCTGGCGTACCATACGGTCAAGCTGCTCCCACAACAGCTCAATGGGGTTCAGATCTGGTGACTGTGCTGGCCACTCCATTACCGATAGAATACCAGCTGCCTGCTTCTGCTGTAAATAGTTCTTGCACAATTTGGAGGTGTGTTTAGGGTCATTGTCCTGTTGTAGGATGAAATTGGCTCCAATCAAGCGCTGTCCACTGGGTATGGCATGGCGTTGCAAAATGGAGTGATAGCCTTCCTTATTCAGAATCCCTTTTACCCTGTACAAAGCTCCCACCTTACCAGCACCAAAGCAACCCCAGACCATCACATTACCTCCACCATGCTTAACAGATGGCGTCAGGCATTCTTCCAGCATCTTTTCATTTGTTCTGCGTCTCACAAACGTTCTTCTTTGTGATCCAAACACCTCAAACTTGGATTCATCCGTCCACAACACTTTTTTCCAGTCTTCCTCTGTCCAATGTCTGTGTTCTTTTGCCCATCTTAATCTTTTTCTTTTATTGGCCAGGGGTACTATTTAATGAAGATGCCAGTTGGGGACCTGTGAGGCGTCTGTTTCTCAAACTAGAGACTCTAATGTGCTTATCTTCTTGCTTAGTTGTGCAACGCGGCCTCCCACTTCTTTTTCTACTCTGGTTAGAGCCTGTTTGTGCTGTCCCCTGAAGGGAGTAGTACACACCGTTGTAGGAAATCTTCAATTTCTTTGCAATTTCTCGCATGGAATAGCCTTCATTTCTAAGAACAAGAATAGACTGTCGAGTTTCAGATGAAAGTTCTCTTTTTCTGGCCATTTTGAGCGTTTAATTGACCCCACAAATGTGATGCTCCAGAAACTCAATCTGCTCACAGGAAGGTCAGTTTTGTAGCTTCTGGAAGGAGCTAGACTGTTTTTAGATGTGTGAACATGATTGCACAAGGGTTTGCTAATCATCAATTAGCCTTCTGAGCCAATGAGCAAACATTGTACCATTAGAACACTGGAGTGATAGTTGCTGGAAATGGGCCTCTATACACCTATGTAGATATTGCACCAAAAACTAGACATTTGCAGTTAGAATAGTCATTTACCACATTAGCAATGTATAGAGTATATTTGTTTAAAGTTAGGACTAGTTTAAAGTTAGCTTCATTTAAAAGTACAGTGCTTTTCCTTCAAAAATGAGGACATTTCAATGTGACCCCAAACTTTTGAACGGTAGTATATATATTTATTTATTATTTTTTTCTCCTCTTTTTCCAGACTGGATAGTTTATTCTACTTAAATAACAGAGAATTTAAACAATCTTTATTTCATAAATGTTAAGTTTTTCTTCAAAACATTGATAATATAGATATGTTTCGTTCCAAGCCTTAAGGGCTACAAGTTTACATCCTAGTGATGTTATTTTTCCTTTTTACATTTTCACAAAGTGGTTCTCCTGCTCACGGAAGTTCCGTGCGCCTCACCTGGTCTTCCTCGGATCCCCCCGCTTAATATGGGGAGACCTGACGAAGGCCTTCGACCCCCTGTTGAGAGGTTTCACCCCTCACCACGGGCAAATTCTGAACACCTTAGTATTTTGTTCTTAAGCTTATGCAATGTAATCTTACCGGTTTTCTTCTTCTTCCTTAAACCAGATAACACAAGATTTTTTTTTCTCCTTTCCCTTTTCAAGTCCGTATGGGTTGAGTCGAACGTTCTCCAAACCAGAATAATTGGTAAGTACTGCCTACTGACTCAGTTACCATGGCTCCTTTAAACATCTTATCCCTCAATGTGCAGGGACTCAATGTGCCACAAAAACGTACTAAAGCGTTTAGATCATTCCAAACACAAAAGGCACACATTGTGTGTATTCAGGAGACGCATTTTACAATAAACTCAACACCTAAATTTTTTAGTTCATCCTATCCACAAGTATTTACTGCCTCGGCCAATACCAAAAAACGCGGAACTCTAGTGGCATTCCACCGCTCCACCCCAATCACAGTCCACTCGGAAATTAAAGACCCGGAAGGACGTTATTTAATCCTGATGGGAAACATTTTAGATACAGAAGTAACTGTGGTCTCCTATTATGCTCCAAACAAACAACCAATTCCATTTTTGACACATCTCTTGCAAGTAGTTAATGCACATAAAATGGGAACAATTATAGTATGTGGTGATTCCAACCAGGTTCTCCTCCCATTTCTGGACAAAACTCCATATATGCCACCTCGAAACCAATCTAAAGTATCCCTCTCTCAACTTCTTTCGAAACACAATCTAGTTGATTCATGGAGGGAGAGTAACCCAACAAAAAGAAACTACACATATTTTTCACACCCCCATCAAACATTTAGCCGTATAGATAATATTTTTCTTACCACAGGGATGATACCAGAAATTCTATCATCAAACATAATCCCCATCCCATGGTCTGATCACAACGCAGTCCTAACCACCATTGCATCCACTATACCTAAAACTCAAGATAAAACATGGTATCTACCAGAAATATTACTCAAACAACCTATACATAGAAACAAAATCGAACATGCATTGAAAGTATTTCATACTCAACAAAAGTCCAGAAATTTCTCCAATAACACTTTGGGAAGCTCATAAACCGGTGTTGAGAGGGATATTTCAGCAATAGAATGGTATACTCAAAAGAGAACGTAGAAATCTTGCACGAAAATTAGAAACACAATTTAATTCCCACTTCATAGCCTTCCAAAACAATCCTAACCCTATTACTAAAAGTGAATTAGAGAAGGCACGCCTGGAATATGATCTTTTTCAAACAGAATCAACTAATAAAATATTACGTCATTCCAGGCATGCCTTTTATATGAAATCGAATAAACCAGGCACATACTTGGCATGTGCACTCAAAACAACTAATAAATCTTTTAAACCAATTAAGCTGAAGATATCTAAAAATATATACACTAGTAATCCCCTTAAAATTGTCCATAAATTTCATTCCCACCTAAAAACACTATACACGGAATCAAATTCGTTTAATTTAAACAAAGCAGATTGCTTTTTCTCAAAAATTAATTTACCTGAATTATCTGATTCACAAAAAGCGCAATTAGAGGAACCCATCAAGGTAGAAGATGTAGCAAAAATCATCAAAGAATTAAAAATTAATAAAAGACCAGGACCTGATGGCTATTCAGCATTATATTATCGTACCTTTTCGGACTCTATTTCCCCCATATTAACAGAAACATTTAATGCACTACTTGAAAACAATTCATTTAGACAGGAATTTCTAACGGCGATCATATGCATGATTCCTAAGCCTCATGCAGATGACACATCCTGTACTAACTACCGTCCTATCTCGATGCTTAATATAGACATCAAAATTCTGGCAAAAATTTTAGCGTCCCGTCTTGGGGGTTTCATTGGCACTCTTATAAATCGTGATCAGGTTGGCTTTATGCCAAATCGCCAAGCAGGCGATAATGTACGACGAGCGGTTCTTTTAGCACAAATTGCCAAGACCCGACGCATTCCCTCCTGTTTTCTTTCACTTGATATTCAAAAAGCCTTTGATTCCGCTGGGCGCATGCGCGAGGCTTTACATGGCGGACGTCTCCCTGTGAAGCTCCGCACTCCCCGCCGCACACTCGGGACCATAAAGCACCTTTAACGCAGCGATCCGGCTCCCATTTTCCAGGGATTACCTCCCCCGGACATCAGTGCCTCCTCCGGTATGGTACTCACGGGCCATTGCGGCAAAACAAAGCCGAAACCCATAAAAGAAGCGCTGGCCCGCGCTTCTTCCAAGATGGCGGCGAAGGCCCGAGCCCTGGCTGATCAAGCAGCGTCCTCTCCTGCACACTCAGAGATGCTGGAGAGTGAAGACGAGACAGACATGCAATCTAATTCAGGCGGCTCCCCCCCTTACCGCAAGCAGGTATGTCACAGACAGCTTTCATAAGGCTGATGGAAACCATGCTCCATAAGGCGCTGAAAACAACCTCAGATCAAATCACTAACAATTTGACACGAGAGATCCGTGAAATAGGCCAATGCACAGCAGACCTTGAGACCAGGGTCGACGACATGGAACTCACATTGCAGGAACAGGCCCATGAACATATTGCCCTCCGTGAGGAAAATGCTATGTTGTTATCGCGTCTGGAAGACGCAGAAAACCGCTCTCGCAGGTCCAATTTGCGTCTCAGGGGTATACTGGAGGCGATTGATGATCTACAATCATTTACCACTGCTTTATTCCAAGAACTTGAACCTTCCATACCCATCGAACGTCTGGAGTTTGACAGAATTCACAGGGCACTAACCCGCCGTCAAGCAGACGGGCCACCGCGAGATATAGTCAAACTACACTTTTTCCGCACGAAGGAACAACTACTAACAGCAGCACGGAATAAGAACTCCCTTCAGTTTCAGAATCACGACTACCAACTGTTCACGGACTTGGCGCCCCTCACTATCGCTAAACGGCATGCTATGAAACCGCAGCTGCAAATATTACAACAGCACCAACTCAAGTACACATGGAGATTCCCATTTGCCTTGCAATTCTCCTATCAAGGACAGCAACATACCTGCACCACCCCTGAGTTGCTGCAACGCTTGCTAGAACCTCTGCACCTGTCGCCCCAGACGCGTCAACCTGAAACGTCTCTGCCTCGCACACCAGCCAGATCAACCTCCCAGCCATACACCACAACCCCGAAGAGGAATAACCCCGATCCACAGTCCATCCGGAAAGGGACCCCAGCACGATCATCTGGAAACTACCAGCCCAGCCAGAAATCTCAAGCCCTCCGCTGAAAGCTTGACAGACATATATTCTTTTTTCTCCCCCCTTTTTTTTTTCTTCCTTCTCCCCTTGTCTCTTCCAGCATTCAGCTCCTCGGTTGCATCTTCCATGACTCTCTTCGCATAGAACGCTTCAGTGACCAGAAGCTGCTGGACGACATCGGTTGGTTTAGGAACTAATACAGCTTCCTGCAAGCCTTCTCTGCAGGGCTTCTAGGCCTTTTAAGGCCTATTCAGGTTCAGTTACTTTACCTTTTTCAAAGGTTTTCTTTAGGGTTTTTTTTTTTTCTCCTTCCTCTTTTTGTTTTTTCTTTTCGTTGAATTGAAATGTTTAACCTTAACACTATATTTCTACCTGCCTATATAATGTATAATATATACACATACTGTATTATGGCTCATACGCTTAAACTGGCATACACAAAGTGTGCCAGGTTAACCCTAGTATCCTGCCATTCCTACCCCTATACCATCATAATATAGCAATCATAATTCCACGAGACTTTACCCTGGATACAAGTCATGTCAGGGGTAGAGAAAAGAGAAAAATTGACTGATTATATTGTATGTCCCAATTCCCTTACTTCCCTTATCCCCCCCCTTACCCCTTTCCCCCCCCCCCTCCTTCATGTTCTGTGTTGGGTTTATGCCTTAATATATGTTACAACATTGTGGGCTTTGACTTTAAACGGTTTTGATTAATCCCGATTGCGGCGGGGAGCTGTCATTGCGCTCCCTCTCTATGGTGCACCCTCTCTCTGATTGGTCTTCTGATCGCAGAGATGGCGCACTTACTGGTCGGGCGTCACTGACCGTTTGTCTCCCTGATAGGGGGCGATATCGGTGGCGTACCCTACACCATATGCCCTCTCCCCCTTCTTTTATTCTCTTTCTTTCTCTTCTCTTAAACTCTCTCCCTCTACCCTTCTCCATTGCCTTTGTCGGTCGGCTCGCACGGGCTCGGTATCCCATGCTAATAATTCTCCACATACCTAACCATGGCACCACTTAATATACTTACCCTAAACGTTAAAGGGCTCAACTCTCCACATAAGCGGGTCAAAGCCTTTCAAACGTTCGCATCCCTAAAAGCCAACGTAGTGGCTCTTCAGGAAACCCATTATTCAAAGCGCCACACCCCTAACTTCTTTAGCCCTAAATATCCACAAGTTTTTACCGCCTCAGCAGACACTAAACATCGAGGGGTCCTTCTAGCTTTTCATCACACCACACCAATCACCCCCTTAACTGAAATAAAAGATCCGGAGGGTCGTTACCTGCTTCTTGTAGGTCTGTTGCAAGATGTTACAACAACTTTTGTTTCTTATTACGCCCCAAACTCAAACCCAAACCCCTTTTTCTCACATTTATTACAAATAGTGAAAACCCACTGTAAAGGAACCCTGTTCCTATGTGGTGACTCCAACTCTGTACTACAACCACATACTGATAAATCCCCCTATGCCCCTGAACATCACACCCCCTCTATCCAATTCCGCAAACAAATACTTAAGGCCTCCCTTTTAGACACATGGAGAGAATCCAACCCCACTAAGAAAAATTTTACGTTCTATTCACACCCCCATAAATCTTTCTCTAGAATTGACCACATTTTTATTCCTATAGCATCCGCCCCGCTCCTTCTCCATTCACATATCCACCCAATTACATGGACAGACCACTGTGCTGTTATCACTACAGTATCTTCTTTAATACCACAGGCCTCTCAAAGGTGGTGGTCCATGAATGACTCCCTCCTAACCAACCAATCATACTGCTTAGATATCCAGACAGCTCTCAAAGATTACCTAACTCACAATGCCACTCCCGATATCTCCCCTATACTACTCTGGGAAGCCCATAAGCCAGTCATTCGAGGCACATGCATTTCAGTGGCATCACACCTCAATAGAGATAAAAATCTTCGACTACACCAACTTGAATCAGAATACCAGAACCACTTCCTACAATTTCAAACTAACCCAACTGAAGCCCATAAAATAACTCTAGAAAAGACTAAACTCGAACTTGACCTACTTTTGGCTGAAGCGGCTGATAAGACTATCCGCAGGTCTAGTCACACGATCTACACCAAAGCCAACAAACCTGACACATATCTGGCCTTACGCCTTCGTAGGCCGGACCGTGTTCGTGTCCCTATCAGACTTAGACTGTCTAAAGATAATGTGACTAGTAATCCGGTTAAAATTCTCGCTGAATTCCGTAAACAACTAGCAAACTTGTACGAGCCTAAAACGGCATTTTCGCCGAATCAAGCGGAAAAGCTTTTTAGCAATCTTCCTATTCCTACATTATCTAATGCTAATCGTGAACTTATGGAGAGCACGATCACCACGGAGGAAGTCTTATCAGCCATCAAGTCACTCAAACCACATAAACGTCCAGGCCCGGACGGTCTACCGAGCCTTTATTATAAAAAATTTGCAACTGAATTAGCCCCCCTCCTTACCAACTCCTTTAACGCTATACTTAAACAACACTCCTTCGGCAGAGACACATTGACGGCACTTATATCGATGATCCCGAAACCAAACACGGACACCACCTTGTGGTCTAACTACAGACCAATTTCACTCTTAAATGTCGACATCAAGATTCTAGCCAAAATTTTAGCCCTACGTCTCAACCCTATAATTGGAGGATTGATAGATAAAGACCAAGTAGGTTTTATTCCTAAACGACAGGCGAGTGACAACATTCGCCGAGTAATTCTCCTCCAACATTTAGCCCGCTCCCGTAAAATCCCGATGCATCTCCTTTCTTTAGATATCCGGAAAGCTTTCGATACTGTCTCCTGGCCCTACCTATTTTATATTCTCCAACGTTGGGGCTTCGGCCCACATTTTCTGGGGTGGGTCAACGCACTGTACAATCAACCACAAGCATACGTGCATTACTCAGGCTTCCGTTCAGACCCCTTTCCCATTTTACGAGGAACTAGGCAAGGTTGTCCTTTATCCCCCATTTTATTTGCACTCGTGATTGAACCTTTAGCTGTCCTGATAAGGAGTAACCCTGATATTCGGGGCTTGGAGATTGCCTCTACCTCACATAAACTTTGCCTCTTTGCTGATGATGCTCTCATGTTCATCACATCTCCCCATACTACCATCCCGATCCTATTGCACACCCTAGATAGATTTGCCAGGGTCTCGGGGCTCGAAATCAACCAAACTAAATCGAGGGCTCTTGATGTGTCTTTGCCGCAAGCTGACTTAGTTAAGTTACGCCAAAACTTCCCTTTTCAATGGTCCACTACATCTATTCCCTATCTAGGGATTAAACTGACGAGTGACCCATCGCACTTGTTCCAAAACAATTACCTCCCAATGCTAACCCAAATAACTTCCCCCCTTAACCTTTGGTTACCCTTATGTATCTCCTGGCTCTGCCACATTGCGGCTGTTAAGATGTCTTTGCTTCCGAAACTATTATACCTATACAGAGTTTTCCCTGTCACAGTCCCTTCATATTACCATAGGATCATACAAAGTAAAGTTTTTAAATTTATCTGGGGCTCTACAAGACCCAGAGTGGCTAGATCCGTTCTTCTACGTAGCAAGCCCAATGGAGGCCTTGGCATCCCAAAATTTCAACACTACTACCAAGCTGCAAGGCTGGCCCAGACGGCTCTCTACCACTCGAAACTCGAAATACCACTCTGGGTTAGCCTTGAAGCTATTGACTCATTCCCGCTTACCATAACTAATTTGCTATGGCTTTCCCCAGCATCACGTGGTCCCATATCTAACCCAATCACACAACACACTCTCAGACTTTGGGATAAACTGAAAACACCCTTCAAACTGATTTCCCCTCTTGTCATTTCTGGGTCACCCACAATTCTACCCAGCCTATACTGAACCATTATCATTTCAGTCCTGGGAGCGGGCGGGCCTGACTCGCATATGTGATATAGTCAATACAGACGCTATTAAATCATTTGCCAGTATCCAAGCACAAACACAACTCCCCAACAGAGAATGCTTCCGTTATCTCCAAATTGCGCACTTCACTCAATCAATAATAAAATCTCTCTCTGGATTGGATACTTTGACAGAGTACGAGACTATGTGTGACTCGGACCCGCACGCTCCAGGCATTATCTCCCGACTTTACGCACATTTCACTACACCATCCTCGCGCCTTCCCGCATATGCGCAGAGATGGTCAAATGATCTAGATATTAATATTGAAGCGGAGGACTGGGTGACTATCTGGACCAACACAAAAAATTCTTCCCAAAACGCGATTGCCTCAGAGGCAAACTACAAGGTGTTGGTGCGGTGGTACCTAGTCCCGGCTAGAATTGCTAAATTCTTACCTGAATTTTCCCCAAACTGTTTTAGGGGATGTAGCGATAGAGGTACACATCTACACATCTGGTGGACATGTCCACTGGTGCAACGCTTTTGGGAAACTATATTCCAAATGGCGTCCACCCTACACCAAGTCACCCTAAAACCCAGCCCAACGATAGCCCTGCTCAGTTTAATTCCCCAGGACTACACAAGAGCACAGCTTCGCCTCCTCCTCCAGCTATTCACCGCAGCTAAGCAAACAATCGCTAAGGCTTGGAAAACACCCACGCTCAGTATAACCGAAACTAAAAACCGGATTACACAAGCAATGGTACATAGCAAGATCGAGGCGAAAATTTTGGATAAAGTCCCCCAACATGTCAGAATCTGGCAACCATGGATGGATCACTTCCTCCCGGTTGGTATAGATGAACATTTGTTGGGACACTGAATCTATTCGGTCCTAAACCAGAGACAACGATACCACACCTCTGCCCGTGCGACCCGGCTGACCCACACAATCCCTCACTCCTCTCTTCTCTATCTACTTTTACTCTCCCCTTCCCCCCTTTTTCTTCTTTCCTCTCTTTCTCCCCTCTTCTACCATTAATACCTATTGGTATTGTACTCGGTCTTAAACAATGGTCCTGGTGACTCCCACGTTTGTTTTTTGGGGAGAAACCCGGCACCTTTACATACTTATTTTGGGGACCCAGTTCCCTCTAATTTTCTAGCTACCCAACCTTATCCGTTTAAACTCACAATTTGACTGAGTATTCACTTGTTGGTATAATCCACTATATTCCATTTTGTTAATGATGTAATCTATGACAATGAAAAGCACTGTCTTATGCTACCCTGCTATCTCCAATGTAATGTATGGAACAGCCGCTTGTTAATTACCAATAAAATATTTGAAAAGAAAAAGCCTTTGATTCCATATCATGGCCATACTTGCATTATATGTTACAAAAATGGGGTTTTGGCCCGAATTTTATAAACTGGATCAAAGCTTTATATAATAAACCCAAAGCATACGTTAAATATGCAGGGTATAAATCTGAGGCCTTTAACATCGAGGGGGGCACTAGACAGGGGTGCCCGCTTTCACCCGTTTGCCCTGCTCATAGAACCTCTTGCCCAACGAATCAGATCAGAACCAACCATAACTGGAATTGAGATAGGAGGATTTCACCACAAACTGTTTATTTGCGGATGACATCCTCTTGTTTCTTTCATCACCGCAAATATCAGGCCCCAATTTGATGCCAATACTTGTTGACTTTGCTGCCTTTTCGGGCCTTTTCATTAATTCTAAAAAATGTATAGCATTAAACATATCCCTCTCATCATTGGAATTAAATTCAGCTAAAAACGGTCTCCCATTTACTTGGGCAGATAAATCTATACCTTATCTAGGAATACATCTCACTACATCTTATTTGGATCTTTTTTCAGCTAACTACCCTCCAATGGTTAAAAATATAACAAATATGCTGAAATCCTGGAATCACCTCCCTCTATCATGGTTTGGAAAAATTAACACAATAAAAATGACAATCTTACCCAAATTATTATATTTATTCAGAGTTTTACCTATCCCAATTCCTGCCTATTACTTAAGAATTATACAAAGAAAAGCAAATTCATTTATCTGGGGCTCCTCTAAACCTCGTACGAACCTGCATACATTATATCTCCCTAAGTTGAATGGGGGTCTAGGATGTCCCAATTTTGCCTCTTACTATAGAGCGGCCCATATAGCAACTTTAACTAAATACCATACACAACACGAATCCCCTCTATGGGTGTCAATTGAAGCAGCTGACTGCGATCCCTTATCAATCGCAAATCTGCTCTGGCTTTCACCAAGAGATCGTAGAGGGATAGGTAACCCAATTACCAAACATTTTGTCTCCATGTGGGACAAATACAAACTCAGAAATCAATTACAATCTTTGCATAACCCTCTATTATCTTTCTATAAAAACCCTGCATTCTACCCTGCATGGGTCTCACCTAGATCTTTCAAAGCGTGGATTACTTATGATGTACTAAACATGCACAAATTTGTAAATTCCTCATCCTTTATTCCCTTCCCAACCCTCTGCGACAAATATGGATTACCTCAATCGTAGTTATTTAGATATCTTCAGATTAAAAATTTCTTTATGCCTCTTTTAACCACAAAATCTCCACTGACTCAATTCACTGAATTTGAAAAATGTTGTAAAAATAATCCTCTTGCTAAAGGCATGATTTCGGTCCTTTATGCTCAATTAGTAAACCAACCCGAAGCGGAGAAACCATCGTATGTACAGAAATGAGAGAGAGATTTAGAACAAACACTGGAAACAACAGAATGGAATCAAATTTGGTTAACAACCAAATCGGCTTCCCCAAACATACTAGCAATAGAGGGTAATTATAAAGTTTTAATACGTTGGTACCTTGTACCGGTTAGAATAGCGAAATATGTGCATAATTACTCGACAGAGTGTTATCGTGGATGCTCTGACCCAGGTACTCACTTTCATATTTGGTGGTCATGCCCCAAAGCACAAATTTTTGGGAAGGCTATCTTTACTATTGCATCTAAAATGTTAGGAATATCCATCACCCCTGATCCTGCAATGGCTCTCATTAACCGAAAACCAGAATTTTTAACACATAAAAAATTTAAATTACTAATCCAACTATTTACAGCGGCGAAACAAACACTGGCAAGAGCCTGGAGATCTCCTTCATTGATAGTGGAAGAGGTAGTAAATCGAATGAACGTCACCATGACTCAAGCTAAAATGGTAGCCACTGAAAATGACTCGTTTGTCAAATTTGATAAAATATGGCAACCATGGATTAGCAACTACTTGCCTTCAACTTTTAACAAACAAGTATTACTACCATGGTAACTGACCCAGTGAACTAATGCATTATATAGTCTTTAGTGACTGTGATGGACCTCGCCTCGACTCAGCCCTACGGACTCTTCTTTCTATTCTTTCTAGTACTTCCTCTTTCTATCCCTCCTTTCTTCTCTACTTATTCTTTTTTTGTTTTATTTGGAAGCTCATATTAATCATAGAACATAATTCCTCTTACAACCAGCACCATTTGTATATATTATTAATACCATAAGAACTTATAATTCAATATATAATCTACATTGTTTAAATATGTATTTCTGAGCTTCATTTCCTTTATTGTATAACTTGTACTCACTGTAATGTCAAATACTTAATTGTATGTACAATAAAATCTTTTGACAAAGAAATGAATCCCACCTTTAAAAAAAAAAAAAAAACACATTGTTGCTTTGCAGCCTAAAATTAAGACAGAGTTTTTGTTTTATCCATCTGTATTTACTAGTGCAACTTATAACATCCGAGTGGATTCAAAAACAGAATCAGAGTTGGGAAAAAAGGATCACCCCCTTACATCAATATTTTGTTGGACCACCTGATGCTTTAATTACAGCCTTTAGTCTCTTGAGATATGTCCAACTTTTCACATTTAGACTATACAATATTTGCCCATTCTTTGCAGAACTGCTTAAGTTCAGTTAATTCTGATAGTGACCATTTGTTGACAGTCAAATTATTCCACAGATTTTAAAAATGGGGTTTAGGCTCTGACTAAACTATGCAAGGACATTCACCTTCTTCTCCATCAACCACTGTGTTGTCATATTTGCTATGTGTTTTGGGTCATGGTCATGTTAAAATGGTAAATCTTCTTCCCATTGACAACTTTCTAGCAGAGGGCAGGAGATTTTCCTCATGAATTTGACAGTATTTTGCCCCATCCATTTTTCATTCAATACTGACAAGGGCTCCAGACGCTGCTGCAGAGAAACACCCCCAAAACAGGATATTGCCACCCCCATGCTTCACTGTAGGAATCATGTTATGTGGATGGTGAGCTGTACTGGATTTACGCCAGACATATGGTTTGGTGTTGAGGCCAAATAATTCAATTTTAGTCCATCTGACCACAACACCCTTTTCCATGTGGCCTCAAAATCTTTAACCACTTGCTTACTGGGCACTTAAACCCCCCTCCTGCCCAGACCAATTTTCAGCGCTGTCGCACTTTGAATGGCAATTGCACGGTCATACAACACTGTACCCAAATGACATTTTTATCATTTTTTCCCATAAATAGAGCTTTCTTTTGGTGGTATTTAATCACAGCTGGGATTTATATATTTTGCTAAACAAAAAAAAGATGGAAAATTTTGAAAAAAAAAAAAAAAAAAAATCGTGTTTCATAGTTTGTTACAAAATTTTGCAAACAGGTAATTTTTCTCCTTCATTGATATGCACTAATGAGGCGGCACTGGTGGGCACTGATGGGCACAGATAAGGCGGCACTGATGGGTTGCACGAATAGGTGGCACTGATGTGAGCACTGAGGGCACTGGTAGGCGGCACTGCTGCCTATTACTGTGTCACTGGCAGGGGGCAGAGATGATCGCCGTGATCGGGACTGATGTCCCTCTCAAGGCCTCCGGTGATCGGCTTTTTTTTCCTCCTCATGCTGTTAGCGCGAGGAGAAAAAATAGCCGATTACCGGCTCGGTTTACATCACATGATCAGCTGTCATTGGCTGACAGCTGATCATGTGGTAAGGGGTCGGGACCGACCCCTTACTCTGATCTGATCAACGAGCGCGTGGCGCGCACCCTGCAGGGGGAGTGCAGGCCACTCGTGCACGGGACGACATCAACAGACGTCGTCCCTGCAATGTAGGTCCGCGCTGTTGCCGTCATTTGGCAATAGCGCAGATCTGAAGAGGTTAAGGTGTGTTTAAGGCTAGGTTCACACTGCTGCGAATTCTATTGCGAAGTTGAGCTGTTGCGATAGCTCAAATTCGCAAGTCATTTAAATTACATAGATTAACATTAGTGGCGTTCACATCAATGCGTTGCGAATATAACCTGCAGGAAAAAAAGGTCCTGTGCGAGTTTGATCCGTGTGTGATGCGAATTCAGCCCCATAGACTGAACAATTTGCAGTAGAATCGCAAGAACAGATACAAAATTCGCAATGCAAATTTGAAACGCAAATCGGAACAAAATTGCGCTAAATTCGCACTGCAGCAGTGTGAACCTAGCCTAAAGGTGGTCAGGTGAAACTAAAATTGCATTAGTTAAAAATTGAAATAATTAAAGCAAAAGATGCTCTAACAAAATACTGACATTGGGGGGGGGGGGGGGTGATTCTTTTTCCAACTCCATCCTGTTTTTCGCTCTTTTTTATGACATGTTGGTATTTAAAGGAGGGTGATTCTTTTCTGCCTCATTAAATGTGCATTTTTTAAATATAACAAAAATTGACAAATTGAGTACATAAAAAGGATGGTGGTACAATATTCAAATAGCAATAAAACGATAACATAGCGATGAACAGGATGAGTACATAATAATGTAAAAATGTGACGAGTAAAGCAACGAATAAACCAATATTACATCGAAAGCATTAGAAAATTCCTTCAGAAGGAAAAAAGTAAGCTAGTGACTATTGGTTAATTCTGCAAGAGCAGTAATTAGGAGATCAATCTAATCGGTATATATTAATGACAGAAGAGATAACTGGGGCTCTTCACGAGTGTACAAAATCCGGCGCATCCAGGCATAGAAACCAACCAGCCACAAGGTTTTATTGTCAAAGCTTAAATTTCACAAGGTGAAGTTAGAAACAGATTGGCTACCATGCACAGCAGCGGCACCAGACCCGGCACCCCCCAGCGCCAGCAAACCAGCCCCAATGTTTTTATAAGTACCACACAATATTAAAAGAAAGGTATTTCTGATTTGCAAATATCAGAACAGTTCAGATTGAGGAAGTCCAAATGTATCACACAAAGTATGGGAAGGAATGCATGGAGGAGGCAGACACCAAATGACATAAAACAGGATGAATTAGCTATATTCCATGCTTTGAAAAAAAGTTAGGAGTGATTCAGGCAGGATAAAGTGGGATTTTTAACAAAAGAAAGGAGCGGTAAAAGAGGAGATTGAAGGCCAAGAGAAGTTTTGAATCTGTCCCAGATGGATAAAGAAAGTTTTCTGATAGGATTGTGAATAAATGTACAATCAGTTGGTCTTAACCATAACATGTTAGATACTGAAATGGGATCAAAGTCAATACTCAATTGTTACCCATAAAAAGCTATTTCTTTGATTGCATGGTATTTTGGTAAATGTGCAAGGTGTGCAGCATGATAGTAAGCAGAAATATTTGGAAGACCGATACCTCTGCAGCATTGTGGGAGATAATTCTGCCCTGTACAAGTCATAAAAAATTAGATGGAACTGGGTTGGACAAGACTCTAAAAAGATATAAAAACTTGGGCAACAGCCATATTAATTACGTTAGGAGGACCAATGTGATAATGTATAAAGCCTCGTACACAAGATCGGATTTTCTGAGGGGAAATGTGTAATGACAGGCTGTTGGTGGAAAATCCGACCGTGTGTGTGCTCCATCAGACAATTGTCAGATTTTCTGCAGACAAATGTTGGATAGCAGGTTTTAAAATTTACCATGGACAAACGTGTGTTGTCGGATTTTCCAAGCATGTGCACACAAGTCAGTCGGACAAAAGTCCAAAGTACGAACATGCATGCCTGGAACCCAGGACGAGCCAGAAGCAGTCGGTCTTGTAAACTAGCGCTCGTAATGGAGTATTATCATTCATGACATGGCAAATTATCTAAAAATTTTCTTCTCTAATAGGATAATAATGAAGCTGCTTTGCTGGTGACACTGATGGAGTTATTGCAAACAAATTTTCAAAGGCTTTTTTTTCTAGTTATCCCGCAGTTTTTAAGATCAAAGATAAAACTATGTTGGTGTCCCTTGTTAATTTTACATTGTATTTTTTTAAAATGTAACTGCCTACTCCCAAACTGTCATTTGAAGTAAAACACATAGCCAAGTATTATTCTACACAATTTTTTATTGTGCATAAAAAAGAAAGTATAATTAATTAGACATGCCATCTGCCAATAGAACTCGACCAAAAAGTGCATTCTATGCATCCAAAAATATACCAATCATTCAACCCAAAAAATAATGTCAAAGCAATAAATCCAAGGCCAATAATAAATAACACATTACCTCCTCAGATTCCGCAACATGTCTGGTTGACGAACGGCCATTCAGAAACAAACTGAAAAGCACAAAATGAAAAGCGCGTAATGAAAAGTGCGAATCACTCTAACTTCTACTAACACGAAATTAGCAGAAGAAGCCCAAAGGGAAAAACCATGTAGTACGTCAATACATTCGTGATTGTTGGCCAACAATTGTGTGCCGTGTGTTTGGGCCAATGCCCTTCGGAGAAAAGTCCATGGTTTTGTTGGCCATAAAATCCGATCGTGTGTACAAGGCTTACGTCAGTTCTCTTAGGAGCGAGTAGTATTTCTAGGTATAGAAGTCTATGAGGTGTCCAAGAGAAGGGAAGTGAATCTTTAGCAAGCTGAAGGAGGCAAGAAAACATTGAGCGCAGTCGATTTTTGATAGTTAACTATTAAGCCCGAATTGTGTGCAAAAGGGTTTTGGACAAAGATGAGATTATGTCTTGCAATATGGGGAGATGACATGAAGAGTAAAATGTCATCTGCAAAAAGACATACTTTATGAGGACATCCAGCTAATTCAATACTAGAGTTGCTCGATTCTGGCCAAAGTGAGAATCACAATTTTTTTGCTTAGTATAAAAAGCTCACGATTCTCTCAGGATTCCCGCAACGTAAAATCTTTCACATTATACACACACAAAAAAAAAAAAATGGGCTAACTTTACTGGTTAGTTTTTTTTGTTTATTTTTTAATTCATTAAAGTAATTTTTTCCCAAAAAATTTGAAAGACCGCTGCGAAAATACAGTGTGACATAAAATATTGCAATTATTTATAAATTATTTTATAATTATATATATATATATATATATATATATATATATATATATATATATATATATATATATATATTTGAGGGTTAATTTTCTAGCAAAAAAAAAAAAATTATTTTAAACTTGAAACCAACAAATGTCAGAAAAAGGTTAAGGGCTCTTTCACACGGGGCGGATCAGTGATGATCCTCCCCGTGAACAGCCGCTTGCTCAGCGGGGATCGCTCCGCCGACTATAGGTCACTTAGGGAACCGCTGACACACACAACCCCCCCCACCAAACAAGTGCCTTTCCGTATGGGAGACTGGGGGGGTATGAAACTCTTAAAGTTTCCAGGTCAGGGAATAGCACAAATACACAAAACCACATACTGCCTTTACATATGTTATATTCTTCAAAATAGTTTTGTTATATGTTAAAATGGTCCAAATACTGATTAAAGACATACATTTACAAATACCGGGGGGAGCTCACTCTCCATCCACCAACCCACATAGGACTGCGCTCAACAACCACCAATTTCCTGGTGAGCGCCTTAGCAAGCTTTTGCTAAATTAGTACTTTCTTTTTAGAGCTGCACACTCTAGTGACAGCCTTCTAACTTTCCTCGTTTCTGCCCGGGTTTGACCACCCATCCTACTAATACCACTGTTTTCCTCTTACTCTCTGAACTCCCTTGCACCCCAACCTCAACCACACATATACCAAACACTTACCCTATACCCCTACCACCCCCCTAATTCAAAAACATGGATGTACTGAATATAGTCTCATTGAATGCGAAAGTGCTTAATACACCTGAAAAGAGGCGAATGCTGCTTCATGACATGCGACGCATGAAAGCAGATCTCATTCTACTGCAGAAAACACTTTAGAGAAAATACCCTACCAATACTTAAAAACAGGTATTACCCCCACAGTATACCACTCCACATACACTGAAGCTAAATCTAGAGGTGTTTCCATACTAATCTCAGCCAAGATAACATGGACGCAGTTAGACGCAAAAACTGACCCACAGGGACTATACCTATTCCTGAAAGGACAGATTGGAGACGTGAAGGTGACATTTGCAAACCTATACGTACCAATCGACCGCTAAGACATGTTCTTAAAACATCACCTAGAACAGCTCATGCAATACACAGAAGGACAACTTATCATATGAGGAGACCTTAATATCCCCCTGACGCCAACGGAAGACACCTCCTCTGGACGGTCCTCAACCTCGAGAGACTTACGCAAAAGAATCTCCAAATCACTACATACCGCTCAACTGATAGACACCTGGCATCTCTTCCATCCAGGGGAGAAAGAGAGACTATATATTCTACTCTAGACAGCACCAAACATACTAACGGATTGACTACTTCCTAATCCCACATAGACACCTGCAGGCAAAGACACCATGATAGGGTCAATTACATGGTCAGACCATGCCCCGATAACCCTGCGATACATCCATATCGGATGATCAAAAAGAGCAGAGACAACCTTAAAGATTGAATGAGAGCTTACTGCAAGACCCAGAGGTCTTGGCAGATGTAGTAAAGGAAATAGATCAATATTTAAACTCTACCCCTGATAGTGAGACAGGAGTAGTATGGGAAGCACACACAGCCATAATATGGGGGAGTACTCATCTAACACGGTTCACGCCTTAAAAGACAAAAGACAGCACAACTAACCACACTACTCCACAAACTACAAACGCTAGAGACAAAAACACAGACAGACTCCATCCGGGCAACTGGGTAGAGAACTCGAGAACACCCGCAAACAGATCACTGACTAATTACACTTTAAAGCCAAAACAGCACTTCAGATCTGCCGGAAAAAGTTATAAGAGTCGGGTAACAAATGTGGGAGGTTACTTGCCCAAACCCTACGAGCACAAAAATTTGGCATCCTACATACCACATATCATATCCCTCACAGGACAAAAAACTTCCCTATCTCAACATATTTCACAGGAATTTAGATCCTTCTATAATTCCCTCTATAACTTGAACACAACGCAACCATCACATGACACAACAGAAAACATAGCATCCTCCCTCATGTCAACCCTACCAGCTGAAGCCAAAGACTTATTAAAAGAACCCATCACTCTACCAGAACTTCATTGCATTAGGTAATGCCAAACCGGGTAAAAGCACCAGGCCCAGATGGTTTGACCATCCCATATTACAAAACCTTACTACCCTCTCTAGGCAACCACCTAATAAACCTGTTCAATGACCTTAGTTCAGGAGCAAAACTACATGGAGCTACACTACAAACACAGATCTCAGTCATACCAAAAGAAGATAAAGATGCAGCCCAATGCGGAAGCTACCGTCCAATTTCCTGATTAAACACCGACCTTAAACTTTTTACCAAAACTATAGCCTCAAGATTACAGCAACATCTACCCTCTACATCTCATACACATAGACCAAGTTGGGTTTGTGCCAACCAGAGAAGCCAGAGATAACACCATCAAGATATTAAACTTGCTACACATAGCCAATAGTAAGAAAACACCATGTGTATTTGTCGGAACAGACGCCAAAAAGGCGTTCGATCAGGTGAGCTGGCAATTCACGTTCACAACACTGAAGTACATTGGAATAGGCGAAAAAAATGCTAAACTAGATATCGGCCGCATACTCAGACCCGACGGCGAGAGTAATGCCCCGTACACATGAGCGGAAATTCACCAACGCAATTCAACATAGGATAAAGATGCTATTAAGTGGATAACAACCACTTGCTGTAAACTATGTTCACGTACCCTTGTTTATATGTGTATTGCTGTTACTTTGGTCCCTGCGGACCCATTTCCTGTTATAAATAAAAAAAAAAAAAAATGCCATAATACTTTCCCATAGTTTGTAGATGCTATAAAACTTTTGCGCAAACCAATCATACGCTTATTGCGTTTTTATTTTACCAAAAATAGGTAGAATATATATTGGCCTAAACTGATGAAGAAATTTTGCTTTTTAAAAACATTTTTGGGGATATTATAGCAAAAAGTAAAAAAAGTTTTCAAAATTGTCGCTTTCTTTTGTTTATACCACAAAAAGACAACGCAAATTTCGTTTGGGTACAGCACTGCATGACCACGCAATTACAATACCAGTAAAAGCAGCACAGTGCCAAATGGTAAAAAGTGCTCTGGTCAGGAAGGAGGTAAAACCTTCCGGTGCTGAAGTGGTTAAATAGGAGTCAGTACATACCTGTCATCATTTAAAGTGTCTCTAACCCCAAATAAAGTTCAGTTGTTCTTGGTCTTTGCTGACATTTTTTTAGTCGCATCCTACAGCTAAAGCCATGGTCCACAGAGAGCTTCCAAAGCATCAGACGCATCTCATTTGTTAAAAGCCATCAGTCAGCAGGAGGGTAAAAAAGAATTTCCAAGGCAATAGATATATCATGGAACACAGTGAAGACAGTCATCAAGTGGGGAAAATATAGCGACATTACCAAGAACCGGATGTCCCTCCAAAATTGATGAAAAGACGAGAAGAAAACTGGTCAGGGAGGCTACCGAGAGGCCTACAGTAACATTAACCACTTCAAAACCGGCCACTGTAAATAAACGTCCCGGACTTGGGGGGGGGGATATCTGAATAATGCCTGTAGCTACAGACATCATTCAGATATCACTATTTTCAGCCGGCGATTCTGTGCATGATAAGAACGATCATAGCTGTTGTTCTGCCGCTTGATCGTTCTTATAGGCGACGGGAGGGGACACCCCCCCCTCCCGCCGCCATCCGATGCTTCTCCGGGCTCTCACGTGCCATCGGGAGCCCGGAGAATGAATCGCCCGGTGCCGGATGAGGACGATAGAGATGACTGGTGACCAAATGGTCACCAGTCATCTCTATGACCGTCGGAGGCCCGGGCGCGATGTTACGACGTCACGCCCGGGTACCCGGAAATAACCGAAGCCGCGATCACGGCTGTCAGCATGAGATCGTTAAAAAAAAATGTTCCCGTCTCATGCTTTCCAGCCTGGAGGAGAGATGTGGGGTCTTATTGACCCCGCATCTCTCCATAAAGAGGACCTGTCACATAGATTCCTATTACAAGGGATGTTTACATTCCTTGTAATAGGAATAAAAGTAATCAAAAAAAAAAAAAAAAGTGAAACGCCCCTGTCCCCGGTACCTCACGCTCAGAAGCGAACGCACACGCAAGTCCCGCTCACATATGTAAACGCCGCTCAAACCACACGTGAAATATCGCTGCATGCATTAGAGCACGTGCAACAATTCTAGCACTAGACCTCATCTGTAACGCTAAACTGGTAACCCGTAAAAAATTTTAAAGTGTCACCTATGGAGATTTTTAAAGTTATGAAGTTTAGCGCCATTCCATGATTGTGCGCAATTTTAAAGTGTGAAATGTTAGGTATCTATTTACTCGGCGTAACATCATCTTTCACATTATACAAAAAAAAAAAAAAGGCATTTGAAAAATTATTGCGCAAATACCGTGCGAGATAAAAAGTTGCAATAAGCGCCATTTTATTCCCTAGGGTGTCTGCTAAAAAAAAAAATATAAAATGTAATTTTCTAGCAAAAAAATGATGATTTTTACATGTTGGAGAGAGGTGCCAGAATAGGCCCGGTACTGAGGTGGTTAAATGAGCTGCAGGAATATCTGGCAAGTACTGGCTGTGCGGTACATGTGACAACAATCTCCCGTGTTCTTCATATGTCTGGGCTATGGGGTAGAGTGGGAAGACGGAAGCCTTTTCTAAGAAAAACATCCAAGCCCGGTGTTCAATCGATATGTGCCCTCCTTTGAAAAGTGACTGCGCGTGCGCAGGATGGAGCCGCACTGCAGCTTATTTGCCGATCAGCTGGAGTGACGTGACCACTGCACATGCGCACATCACAGGAGGCAATTTTCAACATGAGAGAGAATGTCACGGACACTATTAAAAGCTATTTACAGAGCTGTGGGACACCGTAGTTCTCATACTGTGCCTTGCTGTTGCGGGGCGGTGTTTCAGACTGCTCAAGGTCGTCTTTTGTTAGTGTTGCACGGCGGCTTTAGTGTCTTGATCAGCGCCTGTTGCCTGTGTCTAAGGGCGGGTTGCAACACAGACAAAACCCACCCTTCAACACAGCCACAAGCCACCCTGCAAAAGCGAGGCATAATGTATCAACTTACTATGGTGTCCCCCTCCACTCTGAATAGCATTCAATTGCATCTGTGAAATTCAATCTCCCGTCGAAAATTGCCTCCTGTGATGTGTACATGCGCCATGGTCACGTCACTCCAGCTGAATCGGCAAATCAGCTGGAGTGCGGCTCCGTCCCGTGCATGCACGAGCACTTTTCGATGGAGGGCACATATTGATAGAACACCGGCTTTGCAAAACCACATCTGAAGTCTCCCAAAAGAATGTGGGAAAAGGTGTTATGGTCTGATAAACCCAAGGTTGAACTTTTTGGCCGTAATTCCAAAAGATATGTTTGGTGCAAAAACACCACAACACTGCACATCACCAAAAGAACACCATACCCACAGTGAAGCATGGTGGTGGCAGCATCATGCTTTGGGGCTGTTTCTCTTCAGCTGGAACAGGGCCTTAGTCAAGGTAGAGGGAATTATGAACAGTTCCAAACAACAGTCAATATTGGCACAAAACCTTCAGGCTTCTGCTAGGAAGAACATCAACTGGAACAACTTCTTTTTAGCATGACGACATTTAGCATGACGACATTTAGCATGTATCAAAAACAAAGAAATGGCTTAACCAGAAGAAAATTAAAGATTTGGAATGGCCCAGCCTAAGCCCAGACCTGAACTGGATTGAAAATCTGTGGGGTGATCTGAAGAGGGCTGTGCACAGGTCATGCCCTCACAAGCTGACAGATTGAGTGTTTTTTTGCAAAGAAGAGTGGGCAAATATTGCCAAGTCAAGATGTGCCATGCTGATAGACTCATACCCAAAAAGACCGGGTGCTGTAATAAAATCAAAAGGTGCTTCAACAAAGAATTAGTTTAAGGGTGTGCGCACTTATGCAACCATATTGTATTTTATTACTTCCCTCCACCTAAAAGATTTCAGTTTGTAAAACTGAGTTGTACAGTTTATAAGTCACATTAAAAAGATAGAAAAAAACGTTCTGAAATTGACATTTGTCTAATTTTTTTTACAGCACAGAAACCTGACATTTTAACAGGGATGTGTGGACTTTTTATAGCCACTGTGTAGTGTAGTGTATGAGATACTTACTCACATTCCCCAGGTCAAATATCTAAATTATATCAACATTTGTGACCTTCCCACCTAAGAGCGCACCTTCCTACACAAAATGCTGAGAGGCTGATCTTGGCATCTCCTTAATGAGGAACTGCAGTCAGCTTACATAATTTGTAATAAAAACATCTTTGCCATTCTGAAGCTTCCCTTCAACCACTTTGCATATCATTTTATATATACTGCGATTCTGTACTTGCCAAATATGCTGAAGAAATCTCCCTCCACTGAGTCTGGCTGCTACCATTTTAACTGTGGGTAGCTGAAGCTGCTGCCTGTTCACTTCCTGGATTTACACAGAGGCACACCTCCAGGTCTGTAGCTTTCATTGGCCCTCTTATGGCTCACCCCCCCTCCCTGGCAAACGCTCACAAGACAGCTGTGCATGATGTCATAAGCCTAGGGGCTTTTCACCAGACAAGAAACAGGAGGTGGACTGTATAAAGGTATTTACTGGCAGAAGAAAAAAAGTTTTGCTATCCAAAGTTAAAAAACAAAAAGGGCAGAAGATTTAATAGATGGAAAGTTGAAGAAATGACAAGTTCTGCTTTAATGCATTCTATGCATTAAAGCATTTGTTAACCCTAAAAAAAAAAAAAAAAAAAAAAAACTGAATCTGGCACTTCATGTATCCCCTCTCTAAATACACCACAAAAATCAAGGCAGCTCCGCCCTGATCACCGTGGTCTAATTGCGGCCCTCCGTCATACACTGTTGTCCCCTATGCTCTCTCCCCTCACCCCCCTCCTTCCTGCATGTCAGCTCGTGTGCATCTCCATCTCCACCCCCCACCTGCCGCTTCTAGTAAAATGTTTTTTGCTAACTGCCAGCAACTCTAATATCCTGGCAGAGCACACAGCATTATTCTTTTAGAAAAACAATCACTGTAAACACAGTTTTAGCACAGTCTTCAGACTGGTCATGTGACTCTCAGCTGGTTTCCATGGTTACTGCAGGAAAGGCTGAGTGGCCATGTGATCTCCCCAGCTGACATAAGAGGGAGATGGGGCCGTGGGCCCTCCTGCAGTATCCATCCATTGGAGCTGTACAGAGGCCACGAGTCATGTGACCGGCCTGAAGACAGCTCTAAATAGGTACTTACAGCACTCCTTTTTCTATAAGACAGGTACAGTGCACTCTGCCAGGCTCTAATAGATAGTCTGGCATTGTTTAAGTTATAAGTTAGTTCACAAACCCTTTAAGGCAGTGTTTCTCAACTAGGGTTCCGCGGCGATCTACCTGTCAATCACAGACAGCTGTCTGGTAGATCGGGTCTCCATTAAAACACGCAGAGTAGCGCAGGAAGCGTCTGTAATAAGTTCTTTCATATTGTGCTGCTCCCCGCCGGCCCCTCCTTTCCTCCCGTCCTCCCTAACAGCTTGTGATATCACCTGGGATGGGCGAGAAGAGAGGGGGGGCCAGTAGGGAGCAGTGCGTTATGAACGAGAACTTCTTACAGACGCTTACTGCGCTACTCTGCATTTGAAATGTCTACAACAGTGTACCTGTGTGCCCCATGCCCTGCTGTGAGCCCCGTAAAGTACCCTGTGTTCTGCTGTATGCCCCAAGTTCTGCTGTGTGCCGCTTGATGTGCCCTGCTGCCCCCATGTAATGTGTCACATAATGTGCCCTGCTGTCCCCCCTTGTATTGTGTCCTGACCACCTGTGCTCTGCCCTGCTGCCCCCTCCTGTACACTGCTTATCTAGAGTTAAACCCAGAATTGAGCATCTGTGCAGAAGGAAAAAAAAAAAAAAAAAAAAAAAAAAAAAAAAAAAAAAAACCAACCCCAGTACAAGTTTGACATAAAATAGGCAAGTTTTAATAATTTTTTTCTATTTAACCACTTTAATACCAGGCATTTTCACCCCCTTCCTGCCCAGGCCAATTTTCAGCTTTGTAACATTTTGAATGAAATTGCACGGCCATGCAACACTGTACCCAAATTAATCATTTTTTCCCCACAAATAGAGGTTTCTTTTGGTGGTATTTGCTCACCTCTGCGGTTTATTTTTTGTGCTATAAAACAAAAAGCGCTGCAATTTTGAAAAATCTATTTTTTACGTTTTGCTATGATAAATATCCCAAATGTTAAAAAAACCAAACCTATTTTTTACTCAGTTTAGGCCAATAAGTATTCTACATATTTTGGTAAAAAAAACATAAAAAAGTTATAGCACCTACAAAATAGGTTATTGATTTATGGCATTTTTATTTATTTATTTATTTTTTTTTACTAGTAATGGCGGCAATCTGCGATTTTTATTGTGACTGACATTATGGCGGACAGATCAGACACTTGACACTATTTTGGGACCATTCACATTTATACAGCAATCACTACTCTAAAAATGCACAGATACGGAAGGAGTTAACACTAGGGGGCGATCAAGGGGTTAAATGTGTTACCTAGGGAGCGATTCTAACTGTGGGGGGATGGGACTTACTACGGGAGGAGACCGATCAGAGTTCCTATATACTAGGAACACACGATCCGTCTCCTCTCCTCTGACAGGAGGTGGATCTGTGTGTTTACACACACACACACACACACACATCCACGTTCCTGCTCTGTCACGAGCAATCGTGGGTGCCCAGCTGATGTCGCAGCCGCCGGGCATGCGCATCGGCTACTTTTTGCCAGGGGTTCCCAGATGGTAAAAAGGTTGAGAAACACTACATTAAGGTTTAAAACCTTTTTTAGTGTAGCATCCCCCAGTGCCTCAGTTTTACTTACCTGAACCCTGTGTTTCCCGCGCTGGGAACGAGCACACCAGTGCCAACCGGTGTCTCGTGTCCTGATTGGATGGATTCACAGCAGCGCAGCCATTAGCTCCGGCTGCTGTCAATCAAATCCAGGGAAGCAGGAGTCGGGGCAGGGCAGAGTCCTGCTGTCTATATAGACGCAGCAGCAGGACACGGGAGCCCTAAGGGAGATTGCTTCGCCGACAGGGCACTCGAGAAGAGGAGGAGCGCCGCTGAGGGACCCCAGAAGAGGAGGATCGGGGCCACTCTGTGCAAAACCAACTGCACAGAGGAGGCAAGTATGATATGCAAGTTTAAAAAATAAAAATAGTACTACTTTTAGATATCCTTTAGAACAAGGGCAGAAGATTTAATAGATGCAAAGTTGAAAAAACAGGATTTTTAATATCAGATTATCTGTAAAATCCTTTTCTTTGAAGTACATCAGGGGACACAGAGTCATAGTAGTTACTATGTGGGTTATAGGCCACCTTCAGGTGATGGACACTGGCATGCCCTAAATTAAAAAGTGCACTCCCTATATAACCCCTCCCACTGGTGGGAGTACCTCAGTTTTGTAGCAAAGCAATATAGGTGTATACCAAAGAAGGGAGGGACATTTCATGCCCCTGATGCTCACTCTAACCAGTCACTCCTTCTCAGGGGAGGACGCCATCTGTAGAGAGGAGTAGGTTTACCAGAGCTAGAGGGGGACTCCTTCAGCTCTACTTCTGGGGGTGTTTTAACCCCCCTTCTGACCTTAACCCGATGCACAAAGCAGAGGTACCATCAAAAGAAAAATCGCATGCACTGCTTGAGCAATAGTTCAGCTTCAACACCACTATTAAGGCTCAGCCTGATGCAGCAGTAAATGTGTCAGAGGAAAAAACCTGTGTCACCAAAATCCTAAATGCCACCTTTGCTCGTGTCCCTCCATAGTTTTCACAAAATACAAATGGAGGCTCTTTTAAAAACAAACTCTCCCGCGCTGGATGTCGGAGGACCCCAACGGCGTGCTAAACCCTGCCCCTGCGCATCACCTAGGCCCTCCCTTTCAAAAAGAGCCATTTTCCCCGCGCGAGTGGCTTGGGCTCTCGATCCTGTGGGGTCCCTGGGAGGAAGGAGAAATGGCGGGGGGGGGGCCGTAAGCCGCAAGTGGTGTGCCAGGTTTTTTTTCTTTTCCACAAAATATCGCAGCGCTTCCTTCCCCAAAAAAAAGAGGGGAAGAAATTTCGGCACAGGGGGGCATCTGGTGGAGAGAGAGAACCCCTCCAGACTTACCGGAGGTCTGTCGTTCAGCCGGAGGAAAAAGCATCTGCTTCAAGGCACAGCGTGGCTCTGAGAAGCATGAGACGTGAGTACTTAATACAGCCCCCAGTGGTGACACAGGCATGACAGCATTTACTAAATTTAAAAAAGGAGACAATTCATAAGAAAAATGTTTTAATTATTGTTTTGAAAACTCCACTTACCTTTCCCACCGCAAGGTTTTCTGTGGTAAACCAACAGACCCAATCTTCACCCTTCACGGTGGGTTCCGTTAAACCTTCAGGAGCAGGACATCCTAGAGGAAACCCACAATCCTGGACCTGCAATAACACCCTGCCAGTAAAAACTTTATGGCCTTACTACCAATAAGTACTGGATCCCAGGGTCCAGCTCTCTAAAAAGAAGCATTCACAGGCAAAAACCTTGATTCTTCGGGTACGAAGCCCGGGTACCATTCAATCTGGCCAAAAAAGACACTTTGAATGGATCCGGTCAGCATGGCTAGCCCCAGCAAGGATTGCTCCAGTGGAGCTTAGCACAGCACATCTTTACTCGTGACTAACACCTTAGACACTGGCGAAAAAACTGAGGTACTCCCACCAGTGAGAGGGGTTATATAGGGAGGGCACTTTTTAATTTAGGACATGCCAGTGTCCATCACCTGAAGGTGGCCTATAGCCCATATAGTAACTATGGCTCTCTGTCCCCTGATGTCTGAAAAGAAAAACAATGAAGGTCCGCTTTAAAGCTGGATACACATACAATTTTTGTTGCCCAATTTGGTTTAGATTTACTTTCAACTAATTAGCACAAAGGCCTATCTGATTGCATACAATTTGAAAGGGTTTAGGTTTGACTTTGTGTTATATGGTTTGTGTAAATCTAACAGGAAAGTTGTACAAGAAAATTGTATAAAAATGTATAGTGTGCAGCCAGCTTTAGCGGGAGATTGGACAGCTATACAGTGCCTTGAAAAAGTAATCATAGCCCTTGAAATTTTTCCACATTGTTATGTTACAGCCAAATACATAAAATGTATTTTATGTGATAGACCAACACAAAGTGGCACACAAATGTGAAGTGGAAGGAAAATGGCAAATGGTTTTCCAAATGTTTTAAAAATAAATATCTGAAAAGTGTGGTGTGCATTTATATTCATCCCCCTTTACTCCGATACCCCTAACTATTATCTAGTGGATCCAATTGCCTTCAGAAGTCAATTGGTAAATGGAGTCCACCTGTGTGTAATTTAATCTCAGGATAAATACAGCTGTTCTGTGAAGCCCTAAGAGGTTTGTTACAGAACCTTGGTGAACAAACAGCATCATGAAGGCAGAGAAACACACCAGACAGGTCAGGGATAAAGTTTAAAAAGTAGGATTAGGTGATAAAAAAAGATCCCAAGCTTTGAACATCTCACGGAGCACGGTTCAATCCATTATCTGAAAATGGAAAGAGTATGGCACAACTGCAGACCTACCAAGACATGGCCATCCACCTAAACTGACAGGCCAGGCAAGGAGATAATCAGAGAAGCAGCAATGAGGCCCATGGAAACTGGAGGAGTTGCAGAGATCCACAGCTCAGGCGGGAGAATCGGTCTACAGGACAACTATTAGTCGCGTACACCACAAATCTGGCTTTAATGGAAGCATGGAAAGAAGAAAGCCATTGTAGAAAGAAAGCCATAAGTCCCGTCTGCAGTTTGCGAGAAGCCATGTGGGGGACACAGCAAACATGAGGAAGGTGGTGATCTGGTCAAACGTTACCAAAACTGAACTTTTTGGCCTAAAAGCAAAATGATGTGTGGTGAAAAACTAAGGCCTCTTGCACACTGCAGCTTGAATAAGCTCAGTACAGCTTATTTTTTTTACTGAGCTAAAATACTGCTTATTAATTGTAATGGGCCTAAATGCACACAGGCTCGTAAACGAGCGTTAAAGCGCCTGTGTACATTAGGCCAATTACAATTAATAGGCTGTATTTTAGCTCAGTAAAAAAATAAGCTGTACTGAGCTTTTTCAAGCTGCAGTGTGCAAGAGGCCTAGAACTGCACATCACCCTGAACACACCTTCCCCACTGTGAAACATGGTGGTGGCAGCATCATGTTGTGGGTATGCTTTTCTTCAGCATAGACAGGGAAGCTGGTCTGAGTTGATGGGAAGATGGATGGAGCAAAATAAAGGACAAACTTAAAATAAAACCTGTTAAGAGTGTGCGAAAGACTTGACTGGGTCAAAAGTTCGCCTTTCAGCAGGACCACGACCCTAAACATACAGCCAGAGCTACAATAGATTGGTTTAGATCAAAAGAATAATCATGTGTTAGAATGGCCCAAAGTCCAGACCTAAAGCCTATTGAGAAACTGTGACGAGAGTTGAGAAATTTCTGTTCACAGATGCTCTCCATCCAAATCTGACAGAGCTTGAGCTATTTTGCAAAGCATAATGGGCAACAATTTACTTTAGATGTGCAAAGCTGGTAAAGACATACCCAAAAAGACTTGCAGCTGTAATTGCAGCGAAAGGTGGTTCTACAAAAGTACTGACTCAGGGGGGCTGAATACAAATGCATGCCACACTTTGCACATATTTGTAAAAATTTTGAAAAACATTTACCGTATATACTCGAGTATAAGTCGTTCCGAGCATAAGTTGAGGCTCCTAATTTACCACAAAAAACTGGGAAAAATTTATTGACCCGAGTATAAGATGAGGGTGAGAAATGCAGAGGGTCAACAATGCCCATCTGCAGCTGCCTGCCTCCCTGTGTCCTGTGCAGCCTACCTGTACCCTGTGCATGTGTCCTGTGTCCTGTACATGTGTGTCCTGTACATGTCCTGTGTGCATGTGTCCTGTGTGAATGTGCAGCCTACCTGTGGCGATCTCCATCCTCAAACGGCGGCCGGCGTGTGATGATAGTGTTCGGCAGCCATTCCACAGTTCAAAAGCCGCGCCTTCTCCTCGTCTGTGATAGGCTGACCGCTGACTGCCTATCACGGACATTCTCATACCATGGACGAGGATGAGAGAATGTCCGTGATAGGCTGTACACGGACATCTGTTCAGCCTATCACAGACGAGCAGGAGGCGCGGCTTTTGAATGCTGGAATAGCCGCCGAACACTATCATCACACGCCGGCCGCCGTCTGCCTGCATGACACGCTGATCAGACAGACGGCGGTGACTCGAGTATAAGTCGAAGGGGACACTTTCAGCCCAAAAAAAAGGGCTGAAAAATTCAACTTATACTCGAGTATATACGGTATCATTTTCCTTCCACTTCACAATTTACCACTTTGTGTTGGTCTATCACATAAAAACCCAATAAAAAACATTTACATTTTTGGTTGTAACATGACAAAATGTGGAAGATTTCAAGGGGGTATGAATAATTTTTCAAGGCATTATATGTTCATTGATAGAGGTCGACCTATATGGGTTTTTCTCTGGCCGATGGCGATATTTAGAAATTGGGGCGGCCGATGCATGATGCCGATTTTTGTGGCCGATATTTTAGGCAGGTTTAAAAAGACAAAACCTCACACACTCCACTCCTTCCTGCTCACTCCTGTCACTCTACCACACACTTGATGTCCTCAGTACAGACGGCACTGGTTGGCTCTGGCAGGTGGTATTGGCTGGCACTGGTTTGTAACTGACAGATGACACTGATTGGCACTGGCAGGTGGCACTGGTTGGTGGTGGCAGGTGGCTCTGGCAGACACTGGTTCTCACTGGAAGGTGGTACTGGTTGGCACTGACAGATGGCACCAATTGGCACTGGCAGGTTTTACACTGAGCCGAGAGGAGCTTTCAGAATTCAGCTCAATGTCGTGGGTGGGCGGGACCCGGCCGGGGTGGGACCCAGCAGCAAACACCAGCCAATGATTGGGCTGCTTAAGAAAAGGGGCGGGGCCACATACACAGTGGCCCGCCCAGATCCCATCACATTGGCTGGTGTATGATAGCTGCTGGGTGGGTCCCAGTCCCACCCACCCCCGACATCAAGCTCAATTCTGACAGATCCTCGCTCTCCTCTCAGTTACGTGTCAGTTTCACACACTCAGCGGCTCTGGCAAGCATCAAGCGCCGTGCTGAGTGTGGAGAAGGGAGGAGGAACGGTGGTCAGGGTTAAATCTCGGCCTAATTTTGATAATAATTGGCCGATGTCGATCAAAAATGACCAAATATCAGCCGACCTCTATTCATTGACCAAATCAGCTTACCAAACCATAGCTAGGGCTTGGAAAACATCTACACTGGAGACCAAATTTAGATAACAATTGAAGAACACTTGTTTTTTTCTAGAAATAAAAGTAATTTTCATTGCTCAACATTTGATGGAATTTTTGTTGTGGCTATACCATGCAAATAGAACAGCGTTTCAAAATAACAAAGGCACTTCAAGAAAAAAAAAACCTTTAATTTTGTAGAAAACACAATGATCAAAATTAGAGAACAGCAATGACTGTAGCACAGATCAAGATAACTAAAATTTCTGAAGGTTACAGCAAAAAACAATTAGTAGGAAGTGAACAGACCCTTTCTTTGAATGACTTCAGCATACCTGCGGCCAGAGTACATCACTAGTCTCTCACACTGCTCTGTGCGATTTTGTGCCACTCTTCTTCCAGTCTCTTCCACTTTGTCGCCAAAGATTTTCCAGGTTTTCTATTGGGTTTAGATCAGCACTCTGTGCTGGCCATTTTATAATTTCAATGTTTTCAGCTTCAAGGAATCCGTTTTGCTGTGCGACATGGGGCATTGCTGTGCATGAAAATTGATGGCTGATTGGGTGATATACACAGGGAAGGACATGTTGTGGAAGAAGGTTCTAATAAATATTTGCATTCACTTTGCCATGTAGCTAAGTGCCAGTTCACACAGGGGCGACCTGTCAGACGAATTAGCCGCCTGACAAGACGTGCTCCATACATTGCAATGGAACCGTTCTAACAGGAGCGACTCAAGTTGCTCCGACTTAGAAAAAGGTTCCTGTACTACTTTTGGGTGACTGTGGAGTGGCTTGCATCGACTTATATACAGAAGTAGTTTTGCAAGCCGCACTGTATGGAGCGGCTTCAAAGTCGGATGGCCCAACACCTGCTGCAGAAAACAGCCTCCAAACAGGAGGCTGAAACGCTGACGCTGAAACCCTCCACCTTTGGCCGACTTCTTTACAGACTTTGGGTTCAGTCTTTTCCCAGTTTGACAATGAACACGTTTCCCACTAAACCCAAATAAATTAAACTTGCTTTCATCACTAAAGTCAACTTTTGACCAGTTCTTCTGCCCACATAACATGCTCCTCAGCAAAGGTTAGTTTAGCTCTTTGATTCTGCTAATGAGAGGTTTGGTCACTGCAGATAGTGGGCTTTCAGTCCAAATTCTCTTAACGGTGAGACACTGTATAAACCAGAGATCCTTACTCTGTCCAGCGATGAGCTGGCGAGCAAACGCAGTTACAGTGTTGAACCGATTGCCCATTGAGATTCTCCGCATTATCCTGTCCCCATGGGGGACTTGAATGAGCTTATGACTTTGTAAAGATGCAATTCTCTAAAAATCACAGGATTTGAAACGACAAACTTTTCTTGTTATGGCTGAAAAGGTCATCCCTTTGGTCTTCATCTGCCGGATGGTAGGGTTTGTCAGATAATTAAATTAGCACAAGGTGCCAGATTAAAGAGGAGTTCTACCAAAGTGGAACTTCCGCTCATTGCACTCCTCCCCCCCCACCCCCCCCCGTGTGCCACATTTGGGGGGGGCAGGATACCTGTCTTCCACAGGTGTCCTGTTCCCACTTCCGGGAGCCTCAGCCGCAGGTATTGACGTTACCACCCGGGCTCCCTCCTCCTCCCCAGCCACCAGGCCAGTAGGAAAGATTAGCGGAGCCTCACGCATGCACAGTAAGGTTCCCGTCGTGAAGCCGTGCGGCTTCACTGCTGGGTTCCCTTACTCGCAACGGAGACAGCAAGCACCCGACAGCTGATGGAAATATCAGCTGTGGTGCCATTGCTGGACTCCAGGACAGACAAGTGCCCGATTATTAAAAGTCAGCAGCTGTTAAACTTTTGCAGCGGTGGGCGGACCTCAGCTTTAACACCAATAACTGGGAGGTATCTGAAAAGTGCTCTCTAATTTTGATCAATGTTCTTTCAAATCTTATTGAAGTTTTTTATTCTGTGCTTCAAAATATATGTAAAATGTATGAAACATGCTTAACAAAACTGCTCTTTTACTCCTGTTTAGATCATTTCAGATAGGACTAAGCAGTGACCTTGAAATTTAGGAAATTGTAGGCTGTTCTCTCATTTTGATCTACAGGCCAAAATAGAAGCTACCCTACAGGATAGCTCGATCTGCACAATTCTGGACAAAATGAGAATCATTCTTGCTTAGAAATATATATATATTTCTAAGCAAGATATATATATATCTTCCAAGGCAGCATCTGAGAGATAGGCTCCTCCTGCCTAAGAACAGGAAACACAAATTGTCCACTATTATAAAAAGTTAGTCATACCTGCATGCCTCAGTATTCATAAACGTACAGACAGAACCCAAGGTAACCTAAATGCCTTGATGCTTATTAGATCTGACAATTAGGGTGGAAACGAGTGCTGCCCTGGAAGACTTCTCAGAAGTTACCAGGTACCCAACTCTGTTTTCTCTCAATCCTCTTCCAGGGCAGCATCTGGGTGGATGTAGCAAGCAATACTAGGGTGGGAATAAAGCCTGTAGCACTTTTTGACCAAAAGGTTAGATCCTGACTGATCAGGGGGTTGATTTAGTAATGCCCAACAAAAGCTTTTGAAGTTCGACCATGTTGCTACCCTGCAGATCTGCTTCGCCGTTGCCCCGGCTCTTTCTGCAAGCGAGGAAGCCCATGCCCTGGTAGAGTGAACTTTGATCCCACTTGGGGGGGGTGGGGAGGTGGCAAGGCTTTGTGCTCAATAGGCCAAATGTGTAGCCAGCTTGATCCATCAGGCTATCATACTTTGAGGCTTGTTTGCCTCTGTTGGTCCTCGAGTGAAGAACGAATAGGGTAGTAGACTTTCGCCAGTCCTTTCAAGGTAGGCTATGAGTATTTTCCTGACGTCTAATTTGGAATATATCTCCCTTCTTTTGCTGTCCATTGAAGTTGGGAGTGAGGGAATGATATTCTGTGGAAAGTTGGAGACTTTGAGTAAGAAAACAAGGTCTGGAGAGAGAATTTTGTCAAGTAGGGTTATATCATGGATTGCACCTGTATTTCAATTACTCTCCCGGCTGAGACTAAGAGTACTGTTTTATTGCAAGATGCTGATCTGAACATTCTTCCAAAGGGTTCAAATAGGGGTAATAGAAAACCCTTAAAGACCGTGGAGTGTGTTTGATTGGTCTAGATTTGCTTAAATAAAGAAGGAACCTTTTTATGAGTGGGTCTTATCCTAATTCGACATCTAGTTAGCTTAAGGCCGCTACTTGTTCCTAAGGGTGTTGTGAGAAAGGTTATCTGCCCCCTTCTGGGAGGAAATACAAAATTGTGGGGAAGATTTCCCTTTTTTGGTTCCCTTTGTTCCAGGAGACAAACTTAATGAATTTTTTTGTAAATGGCCCTGGTGACATTTTTTCTGCTGGTCAGAATGGTATTGATTACTCTGTCTGACTATCCCTTCCTCTGTAACATCACCCTCTCAGTAACCAGGCTGAAAGCCTCATCACCATGTTCGGGTGGTTGATCGATCCTTGCGACAGGAGGTTCAGTAGTCTTAAGTGTGGTTGCACACTCATGTGTTTTAGATGGCTGAACCATACTCTCTGTGGCCAGTAAGGTGCAAATGAGGATCACCAGTTTTTCTCCCTTGATCTTTTGTATTATTTTGGGTGTAAAGGAGGTCAGGGGGAAGGCATGACCAGTTTTGATTGAAGGCGTTTACTCCTAAACTGCCATCTTTTGGGTCCAGCAAGAAGAAACTTGACGCAAATAGATCAATCTCGGGCACCCCCAATTCCGAGTGATTTAGGAAAAGGTCAATTGATGGAGAGATCATTCGGGCTGTTTTACTGGACATCTACTCAGGAAATTTGCCTGGGTACTGTTTAACCCTTTCAGGTGAAAAGCCGAGAAGGACCTGATGTTCGCTACTGCCCAAAACAGTATTGTATCCGTCAGGCCCATTAGGCAAGGAGATTTTGTTCGTCTGTTTAGATAAGCCACTGTGGTGGCAATGATTGACTGGATTTGGACATCCTTGCCCTGGATCAATGTTTGAAAAGCCTTTAGCTATTGCTCTACCTCTTTTAATTCGTTTGTATTCGATAAAGCTTGTCTCCAGTGGGTATTCCATTGGCCTTTTGTCAAGAGTTCCCTCATGCGCTCCCCACCCCAAGGTGCTGGCATCTGTAGTTATGTGCACTGGGTTGGTCTGAGTCCATCTGCGCCCTTCTATGTAGCAGAGTGGATTGAGCCACCAATGGAGAGAGTCCTTGACTAAATTGCAGGACCGGTATAGTTGTATCCAATAAATGTTGGATTCCCATCCCAAGAGGCCAGGAGATGTTTTTTTAGTGGCCTCATATGTAGTCGAGCACACATAATAGCCGGGATCGAGGACGTCAGAGCGAGGACTATCATACCTTGTCGGATGGTTATGGTGTCCACTCCTCTTAGATGCGTTATCCCCCTTCTGATCTTTTGGGTCTTCCCTTCCTTTAGGTAGATTATCGTTTTTCTGGCATTTAACACATATCTCAAGTATGTCACCATTTGGCTTGGGACTAGTTGAGATTTTTTTGATGTTCACTAACCAAGCTTTGGCAGATAATTAATGCTTGTCTGAAAAATGTTCGCTAGGCTCTCTGCTGATTCTGCTAACAGGAGGTCATCCAGATATGGGATCACTCCTATGCCCCGTTTTAAACTTTTCAGGGCTTCTGCCATAATTTTTGTGAAGAGTACCCGGGCAGAAGAAATGCCGCAGGGTAAGGTGTAGTGCAGGTGTAAGGTTGCCTTTGGCCCCTGGACCTCAAATCTCCGATATCGTTGGGGATTGGTGCTTTTTATTGGCACGTGTTGATGTGCACCTTTTAAGTCTATCGTTGCTATAAAGACACTCGCCAGTAGGATGTTTCTGACTGAGTAGATTGATTTCTTTCTGAACCGCTTTTATTTTATCTTCCTGTTAAGGGGTTTTAGATTCAATATTAGTCAGAGTTTCCCTGATGGTTTCTTTTTCGTGCATGGTTTAACTAGAAACGGATGGATTTGCCTTAATGACCAGGCCTTTTTTTGTGATACGGTTCTGCGTCGCTTTAGCCACCAATTGTGTGGTCGTGCTATGCTGTACCTAAACAAAATTGACTTTATTTTCCCCACAGAGCTTTCTTTTGGTGGTATTTGATCACCTCTGCGGTTTTTATTTTTTGCGCTATAAAACGGAAAAAGCGACAATTTTGAAAAAAAAAAATAATCGCAATAGGCTTATATTGATTAGTTTGCGCAAAAGCTATCGCGTCCACAAGCTATGGGATAGATTAGGGATTTTTTTTTATTGTATTTACTAGTAATGGCAGCGATCTGCGATTTTTAGCGGGACTGCTACATTGTGGCGGACAAAACTGACCCCAAATGACTTTTTGGGGACCAGTGACATAATAATGCACTGATCAATGTAAAAATGACACTGGCAAGGAAGGTGTTAACAATAGGGGGCGATCAAGGGGTTAACTGTGTTCTCTAGGTGTGTTCTAACTAAGTGGGATGGGCTGCCTGGGACATGACAGATCACTGTTCCCAACGACTGGGAAGAGTAGATCTCTGTCATGTCATCTGTCAGCTATGTTACCTGTTTACAAAGACAGATCCCCATTCTGCCTCTGTACTAGGCGATCGTGGGTTGCAGGCGGACATAGAGTCCGCCAAACCCACGGGCACGCTCTCGCAGCGTGCGCCCACCGATGTACGACAACGACGATTCGCCCAAGAAAGTCAACCTGTCGTAGTACAACTGCGGCGGCTGGTCTTAAAGTGGTTAAACTGACCTCATTTGCAGACCAAAGTTCATCCTTTTGATCTAAAAGAACCAAAATGATATACACACACACACAGTTCCAAATTATGCCAATTATATTTTTCTCATTTACCTAAATAATTGATGTAAACAGTCAGCATAATTCTCATGTTTATCAACAAGAGTACAATTCAAATTTTATTGAACAAAACCTCCTAATTTTTTTTTTGAAAAAAAAAAAAAAAAAAAAACTTACAATGCACTGTTCCAAACTATTATGCACAGTAAGTTTAAAAACACTTTATAGGTTGTAAAGAACTGAAAATTGTCATTAGTTGTGTTTGCAGCATATTTACTGAAATCAAAATCTGTTCCAATCAAACTTTGAACAACATTTTAACTTTTTAAACATTTTAACATAGGACCCCCTATTTGATAGCAGCTTCACAAGTCTTGCGTCCATTTTACTTGTGAGTTTTTGGACAGTTTCGGCTTGAATTTGTTTGCAAGATGTCAGAATAGCCTCCCAGAGCTGCTTTTTGGATGTAAACTGCCTCCCACCCTCATAGATCTTTTGCTTGAGGATGCTCCAAAGGTTCTCAATAGGATTGAGGTCAGGGAAGGATGGAGGCCACACCATGACTTTCTCTCCTTTTATCCCCATAGCAGCCATTGATGCAGAGGTATTTTTTGCAGCATGAGATGGTGCATTGTCATGCATGAAGATGATTTTATTATGGAAAGCATAGTTCTTCCTTCTGTACCAGGGAAGGAAGCGGTCAGTCGGGAACTCCACATACTTTGAGGTCATCTTTACACCTTCGGTAACCCTAAAGGGGCCGACCAGCTCTCTTCCCATGATTCCAGCCCAAAACATGACTCCACCACCGCCTGGCTGACGTCGCAACCTTGTTGGAACAGGGTGGCAATCCACCAACCATCCACTACTCCACCCATCTGGACCAGCCAGGGTTGCACAGAACTCATCAGTGAACAGGACTGTTTGAAAATTAGTCTTCATATTATTTTCTGCCAAATGCAGCTGTTTCTGCTTGTGAGCATTGGTTAGTGGTGGCTGAATGTAAGGTTTATGGACAGTTGCAAGACTCTGGAGGACTCTACACCTTGATGTCCATGGGACTCCAGAGGCACCAGCAGCTTTAAATATCCGTTTGCTGCCATGTAATGGCGTTTTAGCAGCTGCTCTCTTGATCCGATGCATGGAGCTTGCAGAAATCTTCCTCAATGTGCCTTTATCTGCACAAAACCCGTCAAACTCTGAATCAGCCACAAATCTCTTAATAGTGCGATGACCACGCTTACGTTTTTGTGAAATATCGAATGTTTTCATTCATACCTCGTCCAAGGCATTGAACTATTTCACTCTTTTCGGCAGCAGAGAGATCCTTTTTCTTCCCCATATTGCTTGAAAATGGTGCTTTTGGATCCGACTTTGCCCTGAGACTTGAAGCCGACCTACGGCCGACTTTCAATGAACAGGGATCCGACGTGGATCCCCCCAATACCAGGCACTGTGTTTGTTATGAATCTTGAGGGAGAACTTCACGCCAAATTTTAAATAAAAAACCGGCATGGGTTCCCCTTTAAGAGCATTCCAGGCCCTTGGGTCTGGTCTGGCTTTTAAGGGGAACCCCCTATGCCGAAAAAAAAAAACGGCGTGAGGGTCCCCTCAACATCCATACCACCCCAAAGCACCTTGTCGCCATGTTGATGAGGACAAAGGGGCTCTTGCCGACAACCCTGGCCGTTGGTTGTCAGGGTCTGCGGGGGCTTATCGGAATCCGGGAGCCCCCTTTAATAAGAGGGGCCCCCACCCTACGTTAATGAGTATGGGGTACATTGTACCCCTACCCATTCACCTGGGGAAAAAGTGTCAAAAAAATTAAAACAACCTTAGTTAGACTTACCGGTGACGGTATTTCTACGAGCCTTTCAGGACAGCACCTTGGAGAGCGCAGCTCCACCTCTTAGACAGGAAACACTGCGTCACAACGCCCCTTTAAAAAGCAGCTGCTTCCACCATGCCGTCAGTTGTTACTGAGAAATCCTCCGACATGCTGGAAAATATAATCAGATAATTACCAGGTCCTATAATTATACTTTACATATGATAACCAAGGGAGGGAAGTAGGCTGCTGTCCTGAAAGGCTCGTAGAAATACCGTCACCGGTAAGTCTAACCAAGATTTTCTCCCTTCGCCTTTCAGGACAGCACCTTGGAGAGGATAACCGAGAAACTTACTTCAGGGTGGGACTACTGCATGCAAAACCTTCCTACCAAATGATTGGACCGAGGCCGATAGTAGATCCAAGCGGTAGTGCCTTATGAAGGTCGAAAAACTGGACCATGTGGCAGCCTTGCAGATTTGCTCAGGAGATGCCGCGGCCCTTTCTGCCCATGATGCCACCACTGCTCGAGTAGAATGAGGTAATACCCCTTCCGGAGGTTCCAGACCCAAAGATATGTAAGCCTCTTTAATGGCCTGCTTTAACCATCTTCCGAGGGTGCTCTTGGAAGCTTTACCTCCTTTGTGAGTACCTTTCCATTAAAACAAAGAGTGAAGATGACTTTCTGATTTCCTTTGTTCTTTCCAGATATTTAAGCAGACACCTCCTGACATCAAGGGTATGGAAAGCTTCTTCTCCTGCTCCCGAAGGTAAAGGACAAAAAGTAGGGAGAATGATTTCCTGTGTACGGTGAAAAACTGAAGCCACCTTTGGTAGAAAAGCTGGATCCGTCCTTACGACTACCCTATCCTGTAGACATCTCATAAAGGGCTCCTTAATTGAAAGGGCTTGTAACTCACTAATTCTACGTGCGGAAGTTACTGCTACCAGTAAAATAGTATTTAACGTCAAGAAACTTAATGATGCTTCTTCTATGGGTTCAAACGGTGCCTTAGTTAGTCCCTGAAGAACTAAAGATAAATCCCATTTGGGAAAACTAACAGGTCTAGGCCTTACTTTTGCCACTGCCCTAAAAAATCTGATTATTAAAAAGGTTCCCCTGACAGGGTTCTTTGCAAAAAAACTGATAAAGCAGCTACCTGCGTCTTGAGCGTACTTGCTGCTAACCCCTTCTCCAATCCCTCTTGAAGAAATTCCAAAACTGAAAACGTGGTACGAAAATCAAAGTTTTTACTGGAACACCAAGAATTATAGATCTTCCAGACTTTAAAGTAAATGTCTCTCGTCACTTTTTTTCTACTTGCAAGAAGGGTAGAAATAAGTTTCTCTGATAAACCCTTCTGTCTTAAGATTTGTTCTTCAGAAACCAAGCTGTTAGTTTGAGGTAAGCTGGATCTGGATGGAGAATTTGGCCCTGACTCAACAGGTCTGTCCTGATTGGTAATCTCCAAGCAGGTTTCACTGAGAGGTTCATCAAGGTTGAAAACCAGGGTCTTTTTGGCCAATAAGGAGCTATTAATATTAGCTCCGTGGACTCCAATCTGAATTTGGCTAACACCCTTGGTATCAGTTGAAAACGGGGGAAAAGCGTAGGACAGATGGAAGTCCCACTTGTGTGCTAACACATCTACTGCGAGAGCTTGATCCTGTCTCTGAAGAGAGAAGACTGGTATTTTTGCATTTTCTTGTTTTGCAAAGAGGTCCACTTGGGGATAACCCCAACTCTTGGAAATTGTTTCGAATAATTCCTGATTGAGAGACCACTCTGCTTCCCTTATTTCTTTCCTGCTGAGGAGATCTGCTAAGGTGTTTTCCGTCCCCTTCAGATGGACTGCTGATAGAGAGGCCACATTGTTCTCTGCCCATCTTAGGATCTGATGCGCTAGATCCATTAAGGTTTTGCTTTTTGTGCCCCCTTGCTTTGTTAAATATAATACTGTCGTCATATTGTCTGACAATATTTGGACATGTTGATTCACTAGAAATTCCCGGAGGGAGAGGAGGCTTAAGTGAACAGCCTTTAACTCTCTCCAATTTGAAGATCTTCTCGCTTCTGGTTTGGTCCAAACTCCCTGAATCGTTTTTTCCTCCAGATGAGCTCCCCATCCCCATGCGCTGGCATCTGTAGTCAGCCTTCTGGTTACCGGAAAGACCCAAGGAAGCCCTTTTGAAATGTTTCCTAGGTTCCTCCACCACCAGAGTGATCTTTTTGCTCTTGCCCCCATGTTGAATTTCTTCTCCAGAGGTTCCTGGCATGACCAATTCATCAGAATATCCGATTGCAGAGGACGGGCATGCAACCTGGCCCACTGTACCGAAGGAATTGCTGCTGTCAACAGTCCCAGAGCGGACATGGCTTGTCTTACAGAGATCTCTGCGTTGGATTGAAGTGTTTTCAGGGTCAACTGCATCTTCTCTATTTTCTCCTGGGGTAGAAAAATTCTCTGTTCTATCGAGTCTATTTCGTACCCCAGAAACCTTACCCTTTGAGATGGAATTAAGTTTGACTTCTGAAGATTGAGAAGCCATTCCAAACCTCTTAGATGTGTTTGAACTGTCTGTAGGTTGACCTCTACTTGACCCTTTGAGTCTGCAAACAGTAGCAGGTCGTCCAAATAGGGTACTATTGAAATCCCCTTCAGTCTCAGGGGCTCCAAAGATTCCGCCATCACTTTTGTGAACACCCTGGGAGAAGAGGAAAGACCGGAAGGCAGAGCCCGAAACTGCAGATGCCAAATCTCCCCCCCCTCCCCAGATTGACTGCAAGACGCAGGAACCTTTGCGATGGGGGCGCTATTGGTATATGGAGATAGGCATCTCTCAAATCGATGGAAGCCATATGACATTTGGGGGTTAGTAAGTTCCTCACTGAGAAAATCGTATCCATCCTGAATTTTTTGTATTTTATGGATCGATTTAGAACCTTCAAATTGAGAATCAGGAGGAACTTTCCTGATGGCTTTTTTACCAGAAAAATGTGGGAGTAAAACCCCTTCCCCTCTTGATCTTTCGGAACCTGGGAAATGACCTTCTGTTGCATCAGTTCCTGTAACAGAGACTTCATGGCCAGAGCCTTTTCCCGATCCTTTGGCAGGTTTGTGATGTAAAACCGATTTGGGGGGCTTTGTGAGAATTCCAATTGATAACCCTTTTTGATTAACCCCAGGACAAAAAGGACTCTGTTGTTTTTTCCCAAATTGGTAAGAAGTCCTGTAGTCTCCCCCCTACCAGATGGTCATTGTTTTTTAGGGGTTTGTTCTGGGGTTCTAAAGAGTACCCCACCTCTACCTCTTCCTCTCTGAGAAGACCAGGGTCTCTTCTGTGTGTGGTCCTTTTCCTTATCGGCTTGTCGAAAAGGACGAAAATTTTTCCTCTGCTGTACCGTTTTCTTCTTCTGTGGGAAAGCTTTCTATCTGCTGTCCTGTCAAGGACAGTATCCAGTTCTGGCCCAAACATCAGGTCTCCTGAAAAGGGAATTCCGCACAGTTTTACTTTAGAAGCTGAATCCCCTGTCCAGGTCTTTAATCAGAGTACTCTTCTTGCTGAGTTAACAAGTGCAGAGGACCTGGCTGACATCCTGATAGATTCTGCAGAGGTATCTGCCATATATTTTACTGCCTTAAGCAGGGTAGGGAAGGACTCCAATAAGTCTTTTCTGGAGGTACCTGCAACAACATGATTTTTAAGTTGATCTAACCAACACTCCAGATTCCTAGCCACAACTGTAACCGCCATTGCTGGCTTAAGATTAGTTAGAGATGAGTCCCAGGCTTTCTTCAGTAGCCCATCTGCCCTCTTATCCATAGCATCTTTGAGAATACCCATGTCCTCAAAAGCTAAGTCAGTTTTTCTAGATACTTGAGAAAAAGCAGCGTCTATCTTTGTTTTTTTATTCCACAACAGTTCCTCATTCTCCTCAAAAGGAAACCTCCTTTTGAGGGCTTTAGAAAAAAACTGTCCTTTCTCTGGATCCTTCTATTCCTTTTTGATAGTGTCTGTTAACACTTTATGCACAGGGAACACCCTGTGTTTAATTTCCTCCAGCCCCAGGTACATCTTGTCATGCACGGACAGCTGAACTTTTTCTTCCTGGATCTCCAGGGTAGTATAAATTGCCTTGAGTAATTCATCCACCTCCTCAAGTGAAAGCTTATATCTAGATGATCTTAACTCTTCTTCCACCTCCTCCTCCGAATCAATGGTTGAGGGTGGAATGCTTTCCCTTTCCTCCTCCGACTCACTTTCCACCTGTCTGGAAGTGGACTGAGGGAAACTGGAGTGAGAACTCTGTTCTTGGCTGGAACTCTGGCCGCACTTTACAAGGGAACGCACTGTCCCTAGGGCCTCTGCTAATTCCTTCCTCACAGAAGATAATAGCTCTTTGCACTCTTATGAGGATTCTTCTTTTACTAAATCCACAATGCTGGATTTGCACAGTGGTTTGGGCCAAGAGTCCCTTAAAGGATTTTTGCATGAGGGGCACTTTCTCCCTGTTCTCTCTGATTTGGCAGTAGCTTTCTGAAACAGAGAAACAAGAAAAAGCCAGGTCCTTTAGAACTAAGGCTTCAGAGAAAAGTAGTACCTCCATCCAACACCCTAAGTGCCCAGAGTCTCACTCCTTTGCTGAACTGCTAATGGAAACTGTTACCCTATAGCAGACAGCAGCAGGTTTTGAAATAACCACATAAAAGATAAAACACCCAGTGATATAAAAGGAAAGAAGTGTCACCGCACCTCTCCTACCTGGGCCTGGCCGGGAACCTGGGCGCCTGCATCCGCCATTGCTGCTGACGATTCAGCTGTCTCCATAGCGCAATCCGCAGCTGCTGCACTGTGCACTAAGCTCCATGTGCCAAACAAAAGGAAGTCCCGGCCAGAGGACCCGCCCCTTCCTCCTGCGTTCCAGCAGCAGGAACCAATCGCTGCTACGCCCCGCCGGAAGTCTCCGCCTCATCCGCTGTCCGGGATTCGGCGCCGCCATGCAGAGGCCTGGCATGGACGCTCTTACTGAGCACAACCGCGGCCCCCCGAACACACCGGGTGGAAAACTTCCGGCAGACCATTACTCCTGTGAGCCGGAGAAGGAAGGGACACCGGAGCACCCCCCTCACGTGCGGGAGGGAGCTGGGCTGGTCTGAGTACCCAAACATGAAGGTCCTTTCAAAACCCTCTCCTTGGAGAGAGCGCAACCCCTCTGGTTCCCCAAGCAGTGCTTCAACCATGGCGGAGGAAACACTAAAACTGACGGCATGGTGGAAGCAGCGGCTTTTTAAAGGGGCGTTGTCACGCAGTGTTTCCTGTCTAAGAGGTGGAGCTGCACTCTCCAAGGTGCTGTCCTGAAAGGCGAAGGGAGAAAAAACAACACACCACATTAGACAGCTTTTTAAAGTAATTAGGCAGCTCCGGGGGTCTTCTTCTAACTTGGGAGGGTCTCTTCCGACTTCTCCACGCTCTCCGGCCTCTTCTCCCGGTCTCCGGTTCTTCTCCTGCTGGGCTTCTCCTCTATCTTCTACTCTTTTGCCCGCTCTTTTGCATCGTCTTCTTCCCTCCGGCCTTCTTCCAATGTTGACACGACGCTCTCTCCTGCTGTAATGCCGTGTGCACAACGACTTGTATAGGCATGGGGCGTGGTCACCGGGTGATGTCATTTGGTGACTCCGCCCCTTACGACATCACAGCCCCAGGGCATGATGGGGCTGTGACGCCATAAGGGGCAGGGTCAACGGATGACATCACCCGGTAACCATGCCTATACAAATCGTTGCGCACCGCGTACACGGTATTACAGCGGGAGAGCGTCGTGTCAACATTTGAAGAAGACCGGAGGGAAGAAGACGACGGAGAAGACCTGGCCAACGCTAGCAAAAGAGCGGGCAAAAGAGCAGAAGATAGCGGAGGAGCCAGGCAGAAGATACCGGAGAGCGAAAGAAGAACCGGAGACCAGAGAGCACGGAGAAGTCGGAAGAAGACCTCCGGAGCTGCTTAATAAATTACTTTAAAAACCTGTCTAGTGTGTTTTTTTTATTGACACTTTTTCCTAGGTGAATGGGTAGGGGTACGATGTACCCCATACTCACATAGGGCAGGGGGGGCCGGGATCTGGGGGCCCTCTTATTAAAGGGGGCTCCCGGATTCCGATAAGCCCCCCGCCCACAGACCCCGACAACCAACGGCCACGGTTGTCAGGAAGAGGCCCTTGTCCTCATCAACATGGGGATAAGGTGCTTTGGGGGGGGGCGCAGAGCGCCCCTTGCCCCAAAGCACCCCCCATTTTGAGGGCATGCGGCCTGGTATGGTTCGGGGGGGGGGGTGCTCGCTCGTCCCCACCCCTTTTCCTGACCAGCCGGGCTGCATGCTCGGATAAGGGTCTGGTAAGAATTTTGGGGAGGACCCCCACGCTGTTTTTTCGGCATAGGGGTTCTCCTTAGAATCCATACCGAAGAGCCTGGTATGCTCTTGGAGGGGGAACCCATGCCGGTTTATTTCAAATTTGGCGCGGAGTTCACCCTCAAGATCATCAGAGCGCAAGTCTCAGGCTGGGTTCACACTGGTCCGACAAACGCTCCGACATTGGGAGCTCATGTCGCATGACGTGTGAAATTTAATGTTTCCCTATGGGAGCCGTCCTAACTGGTCCGACACAAGTCGTTCCGACTTTAGAAATGCTCCCTGTACTACTTTGGTCCGACTTTGATCCTACTTCAGCCTATTGACTATCATTGAAGTCGGATCAAAGTCGGATTGCCGTCTTGCATGATCCGACTTCGGCACGCGACTTGTGCTCAGATGTTCTTGAGGGGGAACTCCGCGCCAAATTTTAAATAAAAAACCGGCATGGGTTCCCCCTCCAAGAGCATACCAGGCCCTTGGGTCTGGTATGGATCTTGAGGGGAACCCCCTACGCCGATAAGGGCGGCGTGGGGGTCCCCCCCCCAATCCATACCAGACCCTTATCCGAGCAAGCAGCCCGGCCGGACAGGAATGGGGGTGGGGACGAGCGAGCGCCCCCCCCCCTCCTGAACCGTACCAGGCCGCATGCCCTCAACATGGGGGGTTGGTGCTTTGGGGGAGGGGGCGCGCTGCGGCCCCCCACCCCAAAGCACCTTGTCCCCATGTTGATGAGGACAAGGGCCTCTTCCCGACAACCCTGGCCGTTGGTTGTCGGGGTCTGCGGGCGGGGGCTTATCGGAATCCGGGAGCCCCCTTTAATAAGGGAGCCCCCAGATCCCGGCCCCCCACCCTATGTGAATGAGTATGGGGTACAGCGTACCCCTACCCATTCACCTAGGAAAAGTGTCAATTTAAAAAAAAACACTACACAGATTTTTAAAGCATTTTATTAGACAGCTCCGGGGGTCTTCTTCCGACTTCGGGGGTCTCTCCGGTTCTTCTCCACGCTCTCCGGATCTTCTGCCGGGCTCCTCCGCTCTCTTCTGCTCTTTTGCCGCTCTTTTGCTAAAGCGGAGGAGCCTGGTCTTCAATCTTCTGCCTTCTGCCTTCTGCCTTCTGCCTTCTGCCTTCTGCCTTCTGCCTTCTGCCTTCTGCCTTCTGCCTTCTGCCTTCTTCTCCTGATGTTGACACGACGCTCTCCCCGGCTGGAATGCTCTCTGTGCGCTCTGCTCTGACTTATATAGGCGGTGACCCCGCCCCCTTATGCCGTCACAGTCCCTGGGCATGCTGGGACTGTGACGGCATAAGGGGGCGTGGTCATCGGGTGATGACCACGCCCCCTAAAACGTCACAGTCCCAGCATGCCCAGGGAGTGTGACGGCATAAGGGGGCGGGTTCACCCCCTATATAAGTCAGAGCAGAGCGCACAGAGAGCATTCCAGCCGGGGAGAGCGTCGTGTCAACATCAGAAGAAGGCAGAAGGCAGAAGGCAGAAGGCAGAAGATTGAAGACCAGGCTCCTCCGCTTTAGCAAAAGAGCGGCAAAAGAGCAGAAGAGAGCGGAGGAGCCCGGCAGAAGATCCGGAGAGCGTGGAGAAGAACCGGAGAGACCCCCGAAGTCGGAAGAAGACCCCCGGAGCTGTCTAATAAAATGCTTTAAAAATCTGTGTAGTGTTTTTTTTTAAATTGACACTTTTTTCCTAGGTGAATGGGTAGGGGTACGCTGTACCCCATACTCATTCACATAGGGTGGGGGGCCGGGATCTGGGGGCTCCCTTATTAAAGGGGGCTCCCGGATTCCGATAAGCCCCCCGCCCGCAGACCCCGACAACCAACGGCCAGGGTTGTCGGGAAGAGGCCCTTGTCCTCATCAACATGGGGACAAGGTGCTTTGGGGTGGGGGGGCCGCAGCGCGCCCCCCTCCCCCAAGGCACCACCCCCCCATGTTGAGGGCATGCGGCCTGGTACGGTTCAGGGGGGGGGGGGGCGCTCGCTCGTCCCCACCCCCATTCCTGTCCGGCCGGGCTGCGTGCTCGGATAAGGGTCTGGTATGGATTGGGGGCGACCCCCCACGCCGTTTTTTCGGCGTAGGGGGTTCCCCTCAAGGTCCATACCAGACCCAAGGGCCTGGTATGCCTCTGGAGGGGGAACCCATGCCGGTTTTTTATTTAAAATTTGGCGCGGAGTTCCCCCCTAAAGATTCATACCAAACACAGTGCCGGCATTGGCGGGGATCCAAGTCGGATCCCCGTTCATTGAAAGTCGGACACATGCCGGCTTCATGTCGCAGGGCAAAGTCGGATCCAAAGTAGGACGGCTGTCGTGTCGCACCAGTGTGAACCCAGCCTCATGCCAAAGTCGGATCATGCAGGACGGCGATCCGACTTTGATCTAACTTCAATGATAGTCAATGGGCTGAAGTAGGATCAAAGTCGGACCAAAGTAGTACAGGGAGCATTTTCAAAGTCGGACCAGTTAAGACCGCTCCCATAGGGAAACACTGCTTTTCACAAGTCAAGCGACATGAGCTCCCAATGTCGGAGCATCTGTCGCACTAGTGTGAACCCGGCCTTAGTAATTTTTGCTTTAATTGGGCTCACCTGGCAATCTAATTATCGCAGGTGTCCGAGATTGTTTTCAGTGATCAAAAGAGCCCTGAGACACAACGCCATCCATGAGTTAAGCTGAAAAACAAAATATTTAATCTTTGTGACACCGAAATAGAATTTGCGTAATAATTTGGAACAGGGTGTACACACAAGCTTTAAACAGAAAAGATGTGCTAGATGAGAAAAAAAGGGTGATTGATAAGGTGGGGAGGGGAGTCACAATCCCGATTACTGCTTTCTAATCAAACAGAAAAAAAAAAAAATGTATGTGCTGCCACTTAAACATGAATGAAAAAAAAATCAGCTGGTGCAAACACCCAGTGTATGTTACCCGCCAAAAATAAAAGTATAAATATATGTGCTGCGCTGCTGTGTCAAATTCTAATTATTTAGAGAGAGTTAATAGCAAACAAAAATTACTGGCATAGAAAAGTGAACTCAGATTAATGCCTATGCTAATGTTCAGATTATTAACACACCAAGATATAGCTTGCATTAATAATCTGAACATTAACATATGGTGTCCATGCATAAACAAAATTTCATACATAATATTGTTCCAAATCCCAACTTCCCATTGGTTGGTGAAACGGAAACCCCAGCGTGATTACAGCAAATAGGTCTGTTTGCACTGGAATTTTGGTTCCAAGGACACTATATATTCTGATTTTCAGATTAACATGCCAAGATATATTTAGGCATTGATAATGGAGTTCACTTTTCTAGGTCAGTAACTTTTGTTTCATGTTATTAACACTATATAGACAATTAGTATTTAACACATCAGAGCAGCACATATTTATACTGCTCTCTATTCCCCTGTGAGCCCAGGTCACCTTCACTTGGCAGGAAGGGGGGGGGGGGGGGGGGGGAATAGGTCTAATCACACACTGACCTGGTGAAATGGTGCTTGCCATGACACACAGGGCAAGGGGAGCCACACGGGACTCACTCCTGCTCCCGACCGGACTGAGGCAGAAATAAATGAGACGAATGCGAGATCTGCGCCCGGCAGGAGGGGAAGCTGAGCTTGCTCAACTCTAATGCAGGCAGCCTCCTGAAGTGAAGGTCCACAAATATGCGGCCCTGGGCCTGGTAACAGTTAACGTGAGGGGAGGAGGAAGCGGGAGGGGAACAAATAATAATAGAGCTGCACGATTCTGGCTAAAATGAGAATTACGATTTTTTTTTTTTGCTTAGAATAAAGTAGGGCTGAAACAACTAATCGATTATGAAAATAGTAAATCGATTAATTTCATAATCGATCAGCCAGTAACATAACGGGGTTAAAAAAATTAAAATGAGTCCTTTATAGTACAAAAAGGAGCAAATAAATCGCTACTTTAACCACTTGCCGACCGGGCCATTGCCGAAAGACGGCAACAGCGCGGCCGGCTAGTTCTGGGTGGACGTCCATGGACGTCATCCGGAACTATCGCTCCCTGCGCGCCCGGTGGGGCGCGCGCACTGAAGTGTCCGTGCTCGCCGGGTTCACGGGACCCGGCGCAGCACGGATCGCGGTAAAGGGCCAATGACAGCGGCCCTTTACCATGTGATCGCTCCCTCCAATGAGGGAGCTATCACTATGTAAACAAACTGGGGTCATGCAAAGGTCCCAGCTCTCTTCTCTCCTCACACCGATACAGCGTGAGAGGAGAGAAGAGAGATCGAGTAAAAACCGTGAGTGATAAGCTTTTTGAAAGCACTACAGTGCCCAGCAGTGCCATCCAGTGCCACACAAGTGCCACTACTGTGCTAATCTGTGCCCTACAGTGCCATCAGTGCCACTACACTACCCAGCAGTGCCACTACAGTACCCATCTGTGCCATCAGTGCCACTACACTACACAGCAGTGCCACTACAGTACCCATCTGTGCCACCAGTGCCACGACAGTACCCATCAGTGCCACTAAAGTGTCCATCAGTGCCACTACAGTGCTCATCTGTGCCATCAGTGCCACTATAGTGCTCATCAGTGCCACATCAGTGCCCTACAGTGCTCATCAGTGCCACTTCTGCCACTTCAGTACCCATCTGTGCCACCAGTGCCACGTCAGTGCTCCGTCAGTGCCACGTCAGTGCCATACCAGTGCCCAGTGCCACTACAGTGCTCATCTGTGCCACCAGTGCCACATCAGTGCCACCAACGTGCCTATCAGTGCCACGTCAGTGCCACATCAGTGCCACGCCAGTGCTCCATCAGTGCCACGCCAGTGCTCATCAGTGCCACGCCAGTGCTCATCAGTGCCACGCCAGTGCTCATCAGTGCCACATTAGTACCAATACAGTGCTCATTTGTGCTGTCAGTACCACATCAGCGTCACTAGAGTGCTCATCTGCACCACTACATCGCTCATCAGTGCCACTTCAGCGCTCATCGGTGCCACTACAGTACCCGATAGTGCACATCAGTGCCCATAAGTGAGTGCTCATCAGTGCCACCATATCAGTGGATCCTCATTAGTACCCATCAGTGCTACCTTATCAGTGCATATCAGTGTGGTACATTAGTGTACATCAGTGCAACCTTATCAGTTCCCAGCAGTGCACCCTCATCAGAACCCAGCAGTGCAGCCTCATCAGAACCCAGCAGTGCAGCCTCATTAGACCAGCCTCATCAGCACCCATCAGTGCAGCCATTTCTGTCCAAGTGTCCCTACCACAGCAGTTTGTCACCACAGCCCACACTCACCAGTATGGCCAAAAAATTTTTTACCGCTCAGGAGGCATACCAACAACTTAGCTTGACCGACGAGAGCAGCGGGGAGTCTGTGTCTGATTCTGGTTCAGAATATGAACCCGTTTTAAGCAGTGGTTCTGATTCAGAATTGGAGGAAGAGCAAAGTGTGCCCATGAAACGAAGATGCTCTGGCATGGAGGAGCAGGCTACCACAAGTAGTGCTGTGGCATCAACCAGCAGCTCAGTGCCATCCACCAGAAATGCAGTGGCATCAACTAGCAGCTCAGTGCCATCCACCAGTAGCACAGTGCCACCCAGAAGAAATATAGTACCACTGCAGCAAAGGCCAAGAAATAGTGGGGTGTCATCTCGGCTCCAAAGCGTTAGGACCCATGCCGGCCTTCCCTATGCCCTTGAAAACCCTCTGTGGCTTCCCTCTAATTCAAGAGCAGCAAACATCCCCCCTTTTACCGCCCAGCCAGGTGTTCAGGTGAACACAGAGAATTTTGCCCCTATTGATTTTTTTAATTTGATTTTTACCCAAGACCTATTATCCTCCATCGTGGCCCAGTGCAACCTCTATGCACAACAATTTATTACAAGCAACCCTGGTTCAAGTTATGCCCGTCCCTATGAGTGGAGACCATTGACAGTGGAGGAATTTAAATTATTTTTAGGCCTAACATTTAATATGGGACTCACAAAAAAAAATGAATTATACTCCTATTGGTCCACCAAGCCCATCCACCATATGCCAATCTATTCGTCCATTATGCGAAGATCAAGATACCTCATGATAATGCGTTTCCTCCATTACAATGACAACACCCAGTGCCCTCCCCGAAATGACCCATCACATGACAAATTATTTAAAATTCGGCCACTTCTAAATTTTTTCTCTGAGAAATTCCCCCAGTTATTCATCCCCGACCAAAATATCTCCGTGGATGAGTCATTGGTCCACTTCACAGGCAGGCTTGGCTTCAAGCAGTTTATCCCCAGTAAGAGGGCTCGATATGGGGTTAAGCTCTACAAGCTATGTGACCGAGAAACAGGGTACATCTACGCATTCCGGGTGTACGAAGGGAAGGATACCCAACTGCATCCCCCTGAATGTCCGGAGTACATAGGAGTCAGCGGAAAGATTGTTTGGGAGCTTGTATATCCACTTCTTGGAAAGGGTTACCACCTTTATGTGGATAACTACTATACAAGCTTGCCCCTCTTCCGCAATCTTTACCGCAAGGACACTCCAGCGTGTGGTACAGTGCGAGCCAATAGGAAGGGATTCCCGCAAAGGCTCGTTACTGAAAGACTACGAAAAGGGGAGACGGCGTCTTTGAGGAATGAAGAGATATTGGCTCTCAGGTGGAGGGACAAACGAAACGTCCACATGCTCACAACGATCCACGACGACACCTACGTGGAAATCCCCCGAAGAAATGGCCCAATCCAGAAACCAAAATGTGTCCATGACTATAATTTGTTTATGGGGGGAGTCGACTTCAATGATCAGATGATCGAACCCTACCTTCCCACAAGAAAAAGCCACTTTTGGTATAAAAAAGTCTCCATATATATTTTCAGTTTGGCCATTTACAATAGTTTTGTTATTTACCGTAAATCTACACAGAGCCCCGTATCTTATCTTCAGTACCAAGAAGAAATTATCTCCACACTTTTGTACCCTGAAAGCGCACCAGAAAGCATTCGCTCGGATTCAGTGAGCAGACTCCATGAACGCCACTTTCCTAAAAGACTCCCCCCCCATGAAACAGGCCGGAAACGTCAGAAGAGATGCCGGGTGTGCTCAAGAGGAGGAACTAGAAGAGACACCGTGTATTATTGTCCTGATTGTCCTTCCGAACCAGGCCTTTGTATTGATGAATGTTTCCGCCGTTACCATACTTCTCAAGATTATTAGGGAAGTATGGTAACCGTAATTGTCATTTACCGCCACACCCCTTTAAGTCACTGTACATACCGCTGCCTTCTCCGGAACTGACCCTGGCCTGCTAAACGACCACGCTTCTGCCTAATGCTAAACTGTACCTACCTCTGCCTGCTCTGGAACTGACCCTGGCCTGTTATACGACCACGCTTCTGCCTAACGCTAAACTGTACCTACCTGTGCCTGCTCTGATACTGACCCTGGCCTGTTATTTGACCACGCTTCTGCCTAACGCTAAACTGTACCTACCTCTGCCTGCTCTGGAACTGACCCTGGACTGTTTGACCACGTTTTTTGCCTGCCTCTTGGATTGATCTTTTACCCTGCTATGCTAGTGGGAACACAGGGGTCTCACATATGTGAGGGGCTCCAGAATTGTTTTTCTGGATGAAGTAAACTAATTTTTTAGTTTTCTCATTCCCAGATTAGGGTCTGGAGACTCGGAGGCTTCAAAGAGATTTGGGTGGGAGAAGCCTCTACCCCTGTCCCCATTCTTTCCTGGCCTGCTACTTGGACCATGTTCCTGCTTACTGCTGGCAATGTCTCTACTTGCACTGACCCTGGACTGTATAAGGACAGTATCCCTGCCTGTACTATGGACAATATTCTTGCCTGCTGCCTGGACTATTCCATTCACTGTGGCTGACCACGTCCCTGCCTGCCGCCTGGATCAGGGCTCTCCTCCTGTGGACAACTGCACTACAAAAACCACAGGTAATCTTTTGTTTACCCTTTGCTCAACAGAATGTATTTTAGGGTGTAATTCTTGGTTCATGCTATGTGTTAGAAATATGAAGGGCCTTCAAAAATGTGATAGATTGTAAGGAAATTAGATGTGTAATTTGCTCCTAGAACGCCTGAATGTGCTACTTCAATGTTGGGCCTCTGTACGTGGCCAGGCTGTGTAATAGTCTCACACATGTGGTATCGCCATACTCAGGAGGAGTAGCAGAATATATTTTGGGGTGTCATTTTTGCTATGTACATGCTATGTGTTGGAAATATCTTAGAAATGGACAACTTTGTGTAAAAAAAATGCGTTTTCATTTTTTTTCCACATTTTCCAAAAACTTCTGGAAAAAAATGAACCGTTCAAAAGACTCATTATGCCTCATAGATTATACGTTGGGGTGTTTGCTTTCCAAAATGGGGTCACTTTGTGGGCGTTTCCATTGTCCTGGTGCTCCAGGGCCTTCAAAATTGTATTAGGTGGTTGAGAGATTAGATATGCAATTTATGCTCCTAGAACGCCTGAATGCGCTACTTCAATGTTGGGCATCTGTATGTGGCCAGGCTGTGTAAAAGTCTCACACATGTGGTATCGCCATACTCAGGAGGAGTAGCAGAATATATTTTGGGGTGTAATTTTTGCTATGTACATGCTATGTGTTGGAAATATCTTAGAAATGGACAACTTTGTGTAAAAAAAATGCGTTTTCATTTTTTTTCCACCTCTTCCGAAGACTTCAGGAAAAAAATGAACCGTTCAAAAGACTCATTATGCCTCATAGATTATACGTTGGGGTGTTTGCTTTCCAAAATGGGGTCACTTTGTGGGCTATTCCATTGTCCTGGTGCTCCAGGGCCTTCAAAATTGTATTACGTGGTTGAGAGATTAGATATGCAATTTATGCTCCTAGAACGCCTGAATGCGCTACTTCAATGTTGGGCATCTGTATGTGGCCAGGCTGTGTAAAAGTCTCACACATGTGGTATCGCCATACTCAGGAGGAGTAGCAGAATATATTTTGGGGTGTCATTTTTGCTATGTACATGCTATGTGTTGGAAATATCTTAGAAATGGACAACTTTGTGTAAAAAAAAATGCGTTTTCATTTTTTTTCCACCTCTTCCGAAAACTTCAGGAAAAAAATGAACCGTTCAAAAGACTCATTATGCCTCATAGATTATACGTTGGGGTGTTTGCTTTCCAAAATGGGGTCACTTTGTGGGCGTTTCCATTGTCCTGGTGCTCCAGGGCCTTCAAAAGTGTAATAGGTGGTTGAGAGATTAGATATGCAATTTATGCTCCTAGAACGCCTGAATGCACTACTTCAATGTTGGGCATCTGTATGTGGCCAGGCTGTGTAAAAGTCTCACACATGTGGTATCGCCATACTCAGGAGGAGTAGCAGAATATATTTTGGGGTGTCATTTTTGCTATGTACATGCTATGTGTTGGAAATATCTTAGAAATGGACAACTTTGTGTAAAAAAAATGCGTTTTCATTTTTTTTCCACATTTTCCAAAAACTTCTGGAAAAAAATGAACCGTTCAAAAGACTCATTATGCCTCATAGATTATACGTTGGGGTGTTTGCTTTCCAAAATGGGGTCACTTTGTGGGCGTTTCCATTGTCCTGGTGCTCCAGGGCCTTCAAAAGTGTAATAGGTGGTTGAGAGATTAGATATGCAATTTATGCTCCTAGAACGCCTGAATGCGCTACTTCAATGTTGGGCATCTGTATGTGGCCAGGCTGTGTAAAAGTCTCACACATGTGGTATCGCCATACTCAGGAGGAGTAGCAGAATATATTTTGGGGTGTCATTTGTGGAATGTACATGCTATGTGAGAGAAATAACCTGTTATAATGACAATTTGGTGTGGAAAAAAATAAAAATAAAATAAATCTTAATTTTGCAAAGAATTGTGGGAAAAAATGACAACTTCAAAAAACTCACCATGCCTCTTACTAAATACCTTGGAATGTCTACTTTCCAAAAAGGGGTCATTTTGTGGGTATTTGTACTTTCCTGGCTTGTAAGTGCCGGTTCACACAGGGGCGGCACGACTTGCAGGTCGCCTCAGCGAGGCGACCTGCAAACGACTTCTGAGGCGACTTGCAAAACGACTTCTGTATAGAAGTCTATGCAAGTCGCCCCAAGTCGCCCCCAAAGTAGTACAGGAACCTTTTTCTAAGTCGGAGCGACTTGCGTCGCTCCTATTAGAACGGTTCCGTAGCACAGAACGGGAGGCGACTTGTCAGGCGACTAGGTCGCCTGACAAGTCGCCCCTATGTGAACCGGCACTAAGGGTTTCAAGAAATGAGATAGGCCTCAGTATATCAGGTGTGATCAGATGTGATCAATTACCAGTGATTGGCACCATAGCTTATAGACACTATAACTTTCACACAGACTAAATAATATTCACTAATTTGTATTATTTTTACCAAAGATATGTGGCAGTATAAATTTTGGCCCAAATTTATGAAGAAAAATTACTTATTTGCAAAATTTTATAATACAAATGAAGAAAAATGCATTTTTTTACAAAATTTTCGGTCTTTTTTCATTTATAGCACAGAAAATAAAAAACCCAGAGGTGATCAAATACCACCAAAAGAAAGCTCTATTTGTGTGAACAAAAGGACGAAAATTTCATATGGGTACAGTGTTGCATGACTGAGTAATTGTCATTCAAAGTGTGAGAGCACCGAAAGCTGAAAATTGGTCTGGTTAGGAAGGGGGTTTAAGTGCCCAGTTGTCAAGTGGTTAAATAATACTTTCACAGTTCTACAGAAAAATAAATAACCCCTTACAGTAGTGATTATCTGCTTTTTTTGTACTATAAAGAGCTCATTTCAGTTTTTTTAACCCCATTATGTTACTAAATGTCTTAGACCTGGTTCACATCTATGTGTTTTTTGGTGCTTTTTGCACAAACGCTCTACAGTTCATTTAACATGGTTTCCTATGGGAAACGTTCACATCTATGCTTTTTCAGCCGCTGTGTATTTGGAAAGGGCCAGGGACTTTTTTTTTTTTTTTTTTTTTAAGCAAAGCGGTGCTTTTTTGGTTCAATATACTTCAATGGAGAAGCTGCAGAAAAGCATGTAATGCGTTTTTGCAGCAATTTGTGTTCTTTAATCTGCCGAACAAATCGCAAATCGGCCAAAAAAAAAAAATTGCGAAAACACAAAATCGCAGCAAAATCACGTGCACAAAAATCAAAAACACACAGCAAAAAGCACTGCAGAAAGACATCAAAACCAAACTGCATAGGTGTGTACCGAGCCTTATGCTGGCCACACCGATCAATTTTCAGACGAGAATATTCAGACGAAAAATCTTTGTACATTCGCTGAATGAAAGAATGTTTTTGTTGAAATTTTCACTTGTTTTTAACATTCTGTTTTTAGAACGAATGTAATTTCTGAACGAAAACCACATACACTGTCTGAAAATTCCTTTGACCAAGAAGTTTTCTATTTCCAAATTTTCCTGTCTCTGTGGTTGAAAATGAATGTCGATTTGACCCCACTAACGATTAGAAAATCGAACGAATGTTCTTAAAAATGACATTTTTTTTCTTTAAGGAAGACATTGTTTTTTTTAAATAAAAAAAAACGTAATCTCTGAGTCTGATATTTACCAGATTCACCCTCCAATAGTATACACAGTATATCTCCCCTAATGCCGTGTAGACACGGGCGGACTTTTCGGCAAAGGTCTGACCGTCCTTCCGACCGAACTTACCTACACACGATCACACCAAAGTCGGACGGATTCGTATGTGATGACATACGACCGGACTAAAATAAGGAAGTTCATAGCCAGTAGCTGCCCTAGCGTTGGTTTTCGTCCGTCGGACTAGCATACAGACGAACAGATTTTTCGACCGGACTCAAATCCACCGGAAAGATTTGAAACATGTTTTAAATCTAAAGTCCATCTGATTTTCGACCGAAAAAGTACGCTGCAGGTCCGATGAAGCCCACACACGGTCGGATTGTCCGACGGATTTGTTCCGTCGGACCAGTCTGGCCGAAAAGTCCGCCCGTGTGTACACGGCATTATAGTATACACAGTATATCTCTTCTGTCATTCTCAGAGTGGATTAGATATTTTGCTCCCTAACCATATAGTTGGTTATTTAGATTTTCCACTGCATAGAGATATTTAAGAATAAATTGTCTTTTTTTAAACTTTACATATTAACTAAATTATACACAAATTTTTTTTTTTTTTTTTTTTTTTTAAGGTTATTAACCGATTAATGGAAACAATAAATCGGCCAACTAAATGATTATAAAAATAATCCTTAGTTGCAGCCCTAGAATAAAGCCAATTCTCACGGTGTAACATCTTTCATAATATACAAAAAAAATTGGGCTAACTTTACTGCTTAGTTCTTTTTTTTAATTCACTAAAATGTATTTTTTTTTTTTAAATTGCGCTTAAAGACCGCTGCGCAGATACGGTGCGACATAAAATATTTCAACAACCACCATTTTATTCTATAGGGTCTCTACTAAAAAAAAAAAAATAATAATAATATTATCAGTTTTGTGTGTTCCAAGTAATTTTCTAGCAGAAAAATAGGATTTTTATAACAGCTTACCTGTAAAATCCTTTTCTTTGAAGTACATCACGGTGGGTTATAGGCCACCTTCAGGTGACAGACACTGGCACGCCCTAAATTAAAAAGTGCACTCCCTATATAACCCCTCCCACTGGTGGCATACCTCAGTTTTGTAGCAAAGGAATACACGTGTATACCAAGAAGGGAGGGGCCTCTGTCTCCCGTGATGTACCTCAAAGAAAAGGATTTTACAGGTAAGCTGTTATAAAAATCCTATTTTCTTATCGTACATCATGGGACACAGAGCCACAGTAGTTACTATGTGGGATGTCCCACAGCAATGCCAACTGAAGGGAGGGAGACCCAACAAAGTAGGGCACTAAGACTAGAGGACTCATACTGCAACTTGCAGTACACTGCGCCCAAAGGCGATGTCCTCATGCCTTTTACATCTACTTGATAGAATCTGGTAAATGTAAGGACTGAAGACCAAGTTGCGGCCTTGCAGATTTAAGCCATGGAGGCTTGGTGATGTACTGCCCAGGAAGCACTAACAGCCCTGATGAAGTGCGCTTTAATATGAAAAGGAGGAACTTTCCTCTTAAAACCATAAATTTGAACAATGACTTGACGAATCCATTTAGGAATAGTAGATTTCGATGCTGCTTGTCCTCTTTTAGGACCATCTGGCAACACAAATAAAACGTTTTACGAATCTGAGCGGTCGCTTTCAATAGACCTTGACCGCTCTCACATGAAGAAAACGTAGTGACCCTTATTCCACAGAAACGAAGTTCTGGACAAAAAAAATGAAGGCAGAACAATATCCTGGTTTAAATGAAAACCCGATACTACCTTTGATAAAAATTCAGGATGAGGCCACAATACAGCCTCTCATCCTTATGAACAACCAATACGGCTCCTTACAAGAAAGAGCAGCCAACACTGATACTCTTCTAGCAGAAGATATGGCAACCAAGAAAATAATTTTTCCCCCCGTCAAGAGGACCAAGGGAATATCTCATACTGGCTCCAAAAAAAGGCTGCTTCTATAAGTCGACAGGACTAAAATTAAGTCCCAAAGGGTTCAGGGGTGACCAAACTGGAGGAATAATCTGCGTTACCCCCTGAATAAAGTTACGAACCAGAGAGAGAGAAGCAAGTGGTTGATGAAAAGAAAGACCAATAAGGCCGACATCTGGCCATAGATACGTTTAGAATTGAAGCTGGCCTTGAGTACTATCTGTAGGAATTCAAGGATCCCACCTATGACAAATTTCCTGGGGTGCCAACCCCTGGATAAAATTTACACCGAGACATATGCCTTACAGATTCTTGACTCTGGAGGCCGGCCTCCTAGCATTTACCAAAGTAGAACTACTGAGGCTAACCGCCCACGATCTTTCAGAATGTGGGTCTCAATAGCCAAACCTCTAAACTTAGCGTTTGTAAGGTAGGAAGGAATACCGGACCTCGCGAGAGAAGGTCTGGCCATAGTGGCAGGGTCCAAGGGTCCCCTAATGCCATCTTTACAAACCAAGATCTCCTGGGTCACACTGGGGCTACACGAATCACCCCCTTACCTTCTTACTTGATCCTGCAAAGAAGGCGCGGAAGCAGCAGAACAGGAGGGAACACATAGATCAGAAAAAACTGATCCCACGGAAAAAAAAAAAAAAATCAAGGCATCCGTTTCGTATGCCATCAGATCCCTTGTCCTTGATAAAAATGTTCCACAACCGGAACTCCCCATCTAATGGTATATCAACAGAAACATGTCGGGGTGAAAGGACCATTCTCCCAGGAACAATTGTTGGAGACTCAAGTAGTCCGCCTGTCAATTCCTATTCCTGGAATGAAAATTGTTAATAGGCAAGGAATGTTTTCTGCCAAGATAGAATATGAGTCCCCTCTTCCTGGGCCGCACAACTTCTCGTGCCCCCTTGGTGAATTATAAAAGCCACAGCTGTGGTACTGTCGGATTGGATCCGTGTAGGACAATTCCGTAGTTTGCGTGTCCAGGCCTCGAGGACTAGGCGTACTGCCCAAATCTCTAGAATATTGATGGACAAGGTCATCACTGATTTGGACCATTTCCTTAGGACAGATGCTTCTTCCAGAACTGCTCCTCAGCCCAGAAGGCTGGCGTCTGTTACCACCTTCCAGGTAACTGCTAGAAAGGATTCCTCTTTTTGAAGATTCTTGGACATCAACCACCAAATAGGGCTCTGACGCACATTGGGGGATAAACGCATTAGGAAGCCCAGAGTTTGAGCCTTCTTGTTCCCCGTACTGCAATCTCCTTGATGGATTTAAGGAGGATTTCTCTAGGTTGAGAATCCAACCTAGGTATTCCAGGTAGCTAACTGCGGTGACCAAAGTTTGGATTAAGCGGGCTACCGAATTGATCTATGAAGAGACGATCTAAATACTGTAGGCTAGTATTGCTATACCTTGAGCGATTTATTTAAATATTGCAACAACCGCTATTTTATTCCCTAAGGTTTCTGCTAAAATATATATATATATATATATATATATATATATATATATATATATATATATATATATATATATATATATATATATATATATATATATATATATATATATATATATATATAATGTTTGGGGGTTTGGAGTGATTTTCTAGCAGAAAATACAGGATTTTTACTTGTAAGCAAAAAGTGTCAGAAAAGATTTACTCTTTAAATGGTTAAACGGAGAGCTTCTACACACGGGGTTCAGTCCATTGATAAGTGTAAACATTGTATCTCTTCAGGTTCTTTTTATCAGATTTGGCAGGCTGCCCAGAGGAGGAGAGAAGTCCTTTCACAGAAGACTTCAGGTAACTTGCGTTGACTTCTATTACAGAAGTCATTTGCAAGTCAGCTGAAGTTATAAACACTGGGCCTGCTGATCAGGAATAACTTTGAGAACATCTATAAACTGGTCCTTTAAGGACTGAGATACTCTGAACGCCAGCGCAGGTTTGAATGACTGAACCCGCAAGCGAAATATAGTTTTTTTTAGCATATGAGCATTGTCTACTGGACAAGTCAGGTTTTTGTTTACAGAGGGTATAGCAGCATTAATTGTTGGAACTCCCCATAAAACCCTTCCTCCATAAAATAAAAGTATTGAAAACTTTTCAGAGGAAAAAACTGTTTATCTGGGTGCTCTCTAGGGCTGCAACTAACGATTAATTTCATAATAGATTAGCCGATTAATAACCATAAAAAAAGAAAAAAAAAGTGTGGTGTATAATTTAGTTAATATGTAAAGTTTAAAAAAAGGCAATTTATTCTTAAATATCTCTATGCAGGGGTAAATATAAATAACCAACTGTATGGTTAGAGAGCAAAATATCTAATCCACTCTGAGAACAGACATGATATACTGTATATACTATACTAAATACTAGAGATCAAATTTTTTTTATTTAAAAAACAATGTCTGCCTTAAAAAAAAAAAAAAATTTTAAGAACGTTCGTTTTTCTAATCGTTAGTGGGGTCAAATGGACATTCATTTTCAACTACAGTGACGGGAAAATTTGGAAATAGAAAACTTCTTGGTCAAAGGAATTTTCAGACAGTGTATGTGGTTTTTGTTCAGAAATGACATTCATTTTAAAAACAGAATGTTAAAAACAAGTGAAAATTTCAAAAAACATTCTTTCATTCAGTGAATGTACAAAGATTTTTCGTCTGAATATTCTTGTCTGAAAACTGATCCCTGTGGCCAGCATAAAGCTCGGTACACACCTATGCAGTCTGTTTTTGATCCATTTCTGCAGTGCTTTTTGCTGTGTGTTTTGATTTTTGCAGCGATTCGCGTTTTTGCAATTTTTTTTTGGACAATTTGTTAATGGGCAGATTAAAAAACACAAATTGCAGCAAAAACACATTAAATGCTTTTCTGCAACTTCTCCATTGAAGTATATTGAACCAAAAAAGCACCGCTTTTCGCTAAAAAAAAAAAGTCCCTGACCCTTTCCAAATACACAGCTGAAAAAAAAGCATAGATGTGAACGTGTCCCATAGGAAACCATGTAAATGAACTGTAGTGTGTTTCTGCAAAAAGCACCAAAAACCACATAGATGTGAACCAGGTCTAAGAGGTTTACTAACATAACGTGGTTTAAAAAAAAAACTAAAAATAGCCCTTTATAGTACAAAAAAAAAAAGCAGATAATCACTACTGTAAGGGGTTCTTTTTTTACTGTTTTACAGTGAAAGTAATATTTACAGTAGCGATTTGCTCTTTTTGTACTATAAAGGGCTCATTTTAGTTTTTTTAATCCCATTAGGTTACTGGCCGATTGATCGATTATGAAAATAGTAATCGATTAATTTCATAATCGATTAGTTGTTGATCAATTAGCTGTTTCAGCCCTAGTGCTCTCACTCAGAATACATAGGCTTTCTTAGCCATGAATGGATAGAAAAAGCAGGAACAGATTGGGGGGCTTTTAGTGAACCCAAAGCAGAAGTGAGCTCATCGACTGACTGTGTTACTGGCAGTAAAAATGTGGAGCGGACCAATTCAGTGAGTGACTAAACAACCTTTCCTGTGAGCTTGATAGTTCGCATCAGGTTCTTCGGAAGAGGAGACATTAGCCTTTTCCTGGTCCTAGAGAGAAATGCGCCATCTCTCGCTCCTTGTTCCTCAGTATGAGGGTCCTGAGCAATAGACGGGGGACCCGTTACGCTTAGTCCCACTCTGGGATGCGATTAAAGCATCAAACTTTTACTTTAAGCTTGAAATGGTTGAAGAAAAAAACCTCCTTAGCAATATACACAGGGCCTGCAGTGTTTAAGAGCAGCTGCAACACTTGCCCCTCCCGACGGGTCACCGTGACCAGCCATATTACTCTCAGGGGAGGATGCCATCTTACTGGGATGGATCTAGGCTTCCGTGTGACTAAAGTCTTTCTTAGAGCCCTTTATTGAGGTGTTTTTACCCCCCTTCTGCCATAGCCCGATGAACAAAGCAGAGGTACTACCAGAAGGAATGCATATACTGCTTGAGCTATAGTGCAGCACAGTTGTTGCTATTAATGCCCAGCCTGACGCAGCATTAAAAATGTGTCAAAGGAAATGCCTGTGTCACCAAAACTGTTAACGCTACCTTTTTGCACTTGTGTCCCTCCACAGCCTGCAGTGCTTTTAAAAGTTTGCCTCCTCGTGTTTGGGTGTCGGAGAACGCCGACGCCGCTAAGCCCCACCCCCCCACGGTGCTTACGGCTCTTCCCCCTTCTTTAAAAAGGTAGAGCCTTTCCCGCGCGAGTGGCGGACTACAGGTCCTCTCGGACCTTCAGGAGGAAGCAGGAAAACAGCATGGCGCAGGGGGGCTGTAAGCCGCCGAGCGGTGCGCTGATCGTGCTAGTTTCTCTGCTTTTTTTTTTTTTTTCCAAAGAAAACTTCTGAGCACTTCTACCCCCAAGAGGGGAAGACTGTCAGCACAGGGGGGTGATAAGTGGGGAGAAAAACCCCCCTCAAGCTTACCAGAAGTCCTGCTGTCTGGAGGAAGAAGCATTTCAACTCTCTGACACAGCTTGTTCTCTGCATGAGGCTGTGAGTGCTCAATACAGCCCCCAGTGGTGACACATAGGCGTGACAACATTTTACAGATTTTTAACCACATGCCGACCGGGTCATAGCCGAAAGATGGCTACAGCGCGGTCGGCTTATTCTGGGAGGGCGTCCATGGACATCCTCCCAGAATCCCGCTCCAGGGGGGCGCGCACCCGAGAACATCCATGACCGCTGGGCTGATCACAGCCGTTTACCATGTGATCACTCCGTCAAATGACGGAGCGATCACACGTGAACAAACCGACGTCATGTCATGACGCCGGTTCCTCCCTCCCCTCTATGTACCGATCAGTACAGTGTGAGAGGAGAGGGGGAGAGATCGGATGGCAGCAGCACTGTGGGCTGGATCTGTAGTGCCCACAGCGCTGATCTGTGACAAATGCAGTCACATCTATGGATCCATCCATCCGTCCATATTCTAATACCCTGCAATGCCCTGCACTACCCCGCCACACCCAGCCATGCTCTGCTGTACTCGGCCTCTGTATGTGGCCAGGCTGTGGAAGTCTCACACGTGGTATTGCCGTACTCAGGAGGAGTAGGAGAATCTATTTTGGGGTGTCATTTTTGGTATGTACATGCTATGTGTTAGAAATATTGTATAAATTGACAACTTTCCCGCGCGAGTGGCGGACTGGGGTGAACGCATACGTAAGTCCCGCCCACATATGAAAACGGTGTTCAAACCACACGTGAGGTATTGCTGCGATTGGTAGAGCGAGAGCAACAATTTTGGCCCTAGACCTCCTCTGTAACTCAAAACATGTAACCAGTAAAAAATTTTAAAGCGTCGCCTATGGGGATTTTTAAGTAACGAAGTTTAGCGCCATTCCACGAGCGTGTACAATTTTGAAAGGTGACATGTTAGGTATCTATTTACTCGGCGCAACTTCATCTTTCACATTATGCAAAAACATTGGGCTAACTTTACTGTTTTTTTTTTTAAAGCACAAAACTTTTTTTTTTCCAAAAAAACGTGTTCGAAAAATTGCTGCGCAAATACCGTGCAAGATAAAAAGTTGCAACAGCCGCCATTTTATTCTCCATGGTCTTTGCTAAAAAAACATATATAATGTTTTGGGGTTCTATGTAATTTTCTAGCAAATTATGATTTTTACATATAGGAGAGAAATGTCAGAATTGGCCTGGGTGCTCCCTGCATGTTGGCCTCTGTATGTGGCCACGCTGTGCAAGTCTCACACATGTGGTATCGCCATACTCGGGAGCAATAGCAGAATGTGTTTTGGGGTGTAATTTGTGGTATGCATATGCTGTGTGTGAGAAATAACCTGCTAATATAACAATTATGTGAAAAAAAAAAATCTTGATTTTGCAAAGAATTGTGGGAAAAAAATGACAACTTCAAAAAAACTCACCATGCATCTTTCTAAATACCTTGGAATGTCTTCTTTACAAAAAGGGGTCATTTGGGGGGTATTTGTACTTTTCTGGCATGTTAGGGTCTCAAGAAATTAGATAGGCCGTCAGTAATTCAGGTGTGATCAATTTTCAGATATCTGCATAGCTTTTGGAAACTTTCACAAAGACCAAATAATATACACCAATTTGTACTTATTACCAAAGATATGTAGCAGTATAAATTTTGGCCAAAATGAATTAAAATTACTAATTTGCTAAATTTTATAACAGAAACAAAGAAAAATTCATTTTTTTACCAAATTTTCTGTCTTTTTTCTTTTATAGCACAAAAAATAAAAAACCCAACGGTGATTAAATACCACCAAAAGAAAGCTCTATTTGTGTGAAAAAAAGGACAAAAATTTCATATGGGTACAGTGTTGTATGACTGAGTAATTGTCATTCAAAATGTGAGAGCACCGAAAGCTGAAAATTGGTCTGGTTAGGAAGGGGGTTTAAGTGCCCAGTGGTCAAGTGGTTAAAGGAGACATTCATAAGAAAATTCAAAAAAAATCTCTTAGAAAACTCCTTACCTTTCCCGACGCAGGGTTTTCTGTGGTAAACCAACAGACCCAATCTTCACCGTTCACGGTAAGTTCCGTTAAACCTTCAGGAGCTGGGGATCCTCAGGAAACCCACAATCCTGGACCTGTAACAGCACCCCGCCAGGAAAACTTTATGGCCTTACTACTAAAAAGTACTGGATCCCGGGGTCCAGCTCTCTAAAAAGAGAAGCATTCACAGGCAAAACCTCGTTTCTTCGGATATAAGGCCCGGGTACCATTCAATTTGGCCAGAAGAGACACTTTGAATGGATTCGGTCAACATGGCTAGCCCCAGCAAGGATTGCTCCAGTGGAGCTCAGCACAGCACATCTTCACTCGTGACCAACACCTTAAGACACTGGCAAAAAAACTGAGGTACTCCCACCAGTGGGAGGGGTTATATAGGGAGTGCACTTTTTAATTTAGGGCGTGCCAGTGTCCATCACCTGAAGGTGGCCTAAAACCCACATAGTAACTACTATGGCTCTGTGTCCCGTGATGTATGCTAAGAAATAATGTTTTTTTACTTGTAATCAATAAATGTCAGAAAAGGTTTGGTCTTTAAATGGTTAAACTTCCTTCATTTACATGCCAGAAAAAGATGGCGATTTTGATTAACGATTAATCGTGCAGCTCTAATTACCGGCAATCTTTTCTTCTACATTTCAGCTGTTAGGGGGGAAATACCGTTGACAGCTGAAAGAAACAAGCCAGGTGGTATCGGTTTTTTGAGCATTTGCACGAGTACCGATACCCGCGCAAATGCGTAGTATCGTTGCAACCCTAAATTTTTTATTTTCGCCTTTCTATGGATCAACTGTGGGTATAGGTTTCTGTGTATGGAAGTCAGAGGTATTTTTTCTGTTGGTTGAACCAGATGGACTTATTTTCAAACTATGTTCTGTTCTTTGAATCGAACACAAAGTTTGTATCCAGGTTTGCTTTTATTGACCTCAGATGTGGGGGATATAGCCAAATGCAAGTTTGCTTACATCAGCTGCCCATGGGTACTTTTTATATTACAAGACAGAAGGGGAGAACAAAAGAAAAAAAAATGGAAAGGACAGTGTACATCAGGTATTCCGATATGACTCAGGGGGCGGTTCTCATGCGGAGACAAAAAGACAGGGCAGCCATGTGGAAGGCTTTATTACATAATAACTGGCTGAGAAATTATAGGAAGAAATGCATGATATTTTGCCTATCTATAGCTGGTCAAAGGGCAAAACTGTATGCAAAGCTAAAGCTAGGCTTACACTGTACAAGGTAAGCCGGTTCCTTAGAAACTCACCGAAATTCACTCAGTGGATGGCCATGCTGGCCGTCTCTCACTCAACAATCATTGAATAAAAAATTATATGAGCCAGGCAGAAAATGGTCAGCTGAAAAGCTGTTTGGGTATTTTGCCAGCCTCTCTTTAAAATACAATAGGCACAGAGGGAAATTTGTCTTTGAAAATAGTAATAAAAAAAAGTTCACAAGGTAGCATACACCTTATTGGACCTAAAATCTAATATATTGCAGCTTACCAATACATTTGGGTGGCAAAATATGAATGCGATCTATATACTGGGGGAGAAGCTCTGGGGGAATCTAGGATGGAAAAGGACCTGGGGGTGCTAGTAGATGACAGGCTCAGCAACAGCATACAATGCTAAGCTGCTGCTAACAAAGCAAACAGAATATTGGCATGCATTAAAGGATCAGCTCCAGAGATAAAATGATAATTCTCCCGCTCTACAAGACTCTGGTCCGCCCGCACCTGGAGTATGCTGTCCAGTTCTGGTCACCAGTCCTCAGGAAGGATGTGCTGGAAATGGAGCGAGTACAAAGAAGGGCAACAAAACTAATAAAGGGTCTGGAGGATATTAGTTATAAGGAAAGGTTGCGAGCACTGAACTTATTCTCTCTGGAGAAGAGACGCTTGAGAGGGGATACAATTTCAATTTATAAATACCGTACTGGTGACCCCACAATAGGGATAAAACGTTTTCGCTGAAGGGAGTTTAACAAGACACGTGTGACCATTCATTAAGCTTAGAAAAGAGATTTAACCCCAAACTACGTAGAGGCTTCTTTACTGTAAGAGCAGCAAGGATGTGGAATTCCCTTCCACAGGCGGTGGTCTCAGCGGGGGGCATCGTTTCAAGAAACTATTAGATAAGCACCTGAATGACCACAACATACAGGGATATACGATGGAATACTGACATATAATCACACATAGGTTGGACTTAAGTCTTTTTCAACCTCACCTACTATGTAATAATTACATGTGCAGCTTTTGGACCTCAGCAGCCTGTAGTGGGAGCAGCAATTTGGGTACTGGCATTGATCTCTACTAGTCTCATGTAACATGTTCCCAGTTTCGTACGGTCTTCTACAGCATATCCCCAGCAAAAAAGGTAGCATGTCCACACTCCGACTCATTTCCTCTATAATGAGTGCCATTTCTGACAGTCCTCCCAAGCATTACAAGTACTGAACATTATGTGCGGTCGGTCCTTTGGTGATGTCAGGGGCCGCATTTCAGGGCCTCTTTAGTGTGCAAGTTGACAACCACTGGTCTAAATCCTCCAACTTCTACTTCTGCTAGACAGCATGATCTGTTAAAGGAAGCTGAAAAACAAACCTAAGTTGCCCATAAACGGAACAAAATTCATCCCGTGCTTGCTGAACTTCAATGTGTAGCGGTCCCTGTTCAACAGAGGTCAATTATTTGGTTAGACTTCTGTATAAAAGAACAAGTTCTAAATCTTTTTTTGAGCAGCGGCTGCAACTTCCACTAATCAGTGTACTCTGAGAGCAGTATGAGTCGCTGACAGAATACAATATCCTGGTGGGAGGAGGGGAAATTCCTTCATCCAACTCACTTGTATGGTTTGAGAAATCTGTTAGCCAATCTATTAGCCTAAAAGGAAAATGAATGCAGCCACCACATGTAAGGACTGGTAAGAAGCAATATAGCAACATCTTGTTTTGGGTTTAGATAGGCTTTAGAGCCCATTTACTTCTTGAAAGAATATCCTTTGTTTTCATTGGTTAGTTAGCCAGGGAAATTTTTCAACTTTCTTTAGCAGACCAAGCTGTCTGGACAAAGCAGACGTTAGATAGTCATTTATTCGTTTATGTAAAACCTTCCCAAAAGAAAAGCCATAGACTAATCAAAATTCAGTTGGTTCAGCAGGAATTGGTCAAATTACGATCCATCTATGGGGCAGGCTGTTTGATGTTTCAATCGACTTTAGTACAACCAACCTGTCGGGTTTTTTAGTTTCGTTATAGCCGCCAGCATTAATCATTGTATTCTGACGACTGTGAACACAGTCAGAACACAATGGGCGCAACCGGGAGGGATTCCCCCAAACACTTGATGGGGAAGTTGAGCAATTTACCTTCCTTTAGGCCCGATTCATACCTATGCAGGTTGCAAGGTGCATTTTGCAATACACTTTTTAATCTATTGAAGTCTATGGAACTGAAAACCCACTAAAAAATGCATAGGTGTGAACCAGGCCCTAACCTGAAGGTCCTGCACTAATTTGCTAATCTAACACTACCCCCTCCCCAGAATGACACAGCTGCTGTCCAAAAGTGCCTGCTTTACTACATCTACAAGAACGCAGACACCCTAGGATAGGAAGCATGTTAATAGCTGGAACACCAGGTGAAATTGAGCAGTAAAAAGCCGAAAACAGAAAGTCAATGCAGCCACCATATGTAATGACAGGTAAGCTGCAATTTGAATAAAAAAATAAAAATCATACATGTCAAATTTATCTGCTCTGCACAATGGTTTTGCACAGAGCAACCCCAATCCTCCTCTTCTTGGGTCCCTTGCAAGCGCTCCAGTCCCCTATAACAAGCATCTTGCTATGGGGGAATCTGAGCAGGCTGCCACCTGAGCCCCTGCTCCATGTGTCCATTCACACATGAAGCGTGGCTCGGCCCCGCCCCTGCTCTCTCCTCATTGGCTCACTGGCTGTGATTGACAGTAGCCAATGGCTAACGCTGCTGTCTCAGCCAATGAGGAATGAGAGTCCTGGGAGAGCCAAGGCTCATGTGCATATTACTGGATCTCAATGGGGCGAAGGTAAATATTGGGGGCTGCTGCACACAGAAGGTTTTTATCTTCATGCTTAGAATGTATGAAGGTAAACATTGAGGCTCTATTTACACCATGGCTTAATGTTTTTTGGGTGGAATCAGATCGATTTTGCCCACGAATCGCCCTTGCGATCCCCACTATTTTGAATGGCACCAAATCACGGCGCGATTTTGCAGCCTGATGAATAGCAGTAAAAATGTGCAAACAGAATCGCGGGATGCCCAAAATAAGTACAAGAACTTATTTTGAGTGTCGTGCGTCCCACGATCCTGTTGGAATGTTTTTACCTCGATTGTTTGGGCAACAAACGCAGCAAAATAACACTGACTTGGTGCCATTCAGAATAGCAGGGGTCGCAAGGGCAATTTGTGGCATTTCCAAAACAAAGGCAGAATTGCGGCGATACCGCCCGCAAAACGGAATGCCATGGTGTGAATGGAGCCAGAGCCTTTACAACCACTTTAAAAGAGAAGTATGGGTTTGGGGGTTATTGCAGATTAATACTTACCTAGGTATGCTACATCTGTCCCCTAGTGTCTCTGCACTAAGAACCAAGCCATCGAACACTGTAGATGGCTCGGCTCCTCAAGCAAAAGGTGCTGCCTGTCAATCAGCATCTCTCCTGCTCTGCACCTCCACGCTCACTGGAGCGCTTACCTGTGGAGGAGCGGGGAGAGGCATCTCAGTGGCTCTCTGAGAGGCCGAGATGGCTATCAGTCCAGGCACCTGGCGGATCCAGACTTCCAGGAGTCGGGATGACGCAGTGCCTGGACTGATATTGGTGACGTTGGCAGAGAGCAGACTGCTCTCTGCTAAAAATGGGTCACAGGAGTGCAAAATGAATTGCACTCCTGTGACCCATAGGAGAAGCCCAGCCAAATGAGCTCAGGCTGGACTTCTCCTTTAAGTAATTGGAATATAGAAGCTAGCTGGTTGCTGTGCACAGCAGCTCCGGATTCCATCTATCTTGCATCCTGGAAGCCCTCAGATTGGAGCGATTTGTAAAGCGATTTGACAGATCAAGTCGCATGACAAGTTGCAGCTTATTGCCAGCAATTGCAACAATTTACAAAAGAAGTTCCTGCCCTACTTATACTGATTTTGGGAGCGACTTCAATAGACATCTGTGCATGAAGCCGCATAGATGTCTTTCAAGCAGCACCTGAGATTGCACTGACCTGCTACTTTGAATACACGCTACTTAAAGTGAAGTAACATTCATGTAAAGCAGGTCAAAAAAAAAAAGATGAAAAGGTCATGCATTGGTAAAAAATAAAAAACGAAAATAAGTATTTTTTCTATAAAGGGCTCAACGCAGGTTAAAAGATCCAATTACCAGCTTTGCAGTGACATGTACTCAAATGTCAATGATCCTCTACAAAGGACCAACGGTCACTCTTCTGGCCTCTAAACATGACCTAATTGGAATACGTAACAAAAAACAAAACACACCAAAAGCCGCCGGCAGCACAAGCAAGCAGTTTGCTGGTGATTTTCCGGCAGCTGGGAAGAGGCGTCAGCAAAGCTCATCATCCATTGTAGATGCTCTGCGGCAGACTCGTCTAGGAGGCCGGCCCCTCCTCTCGGCGGCTACCCACTGAGTGCTCGAGGACTGCAGCCTATAGAAAAGGCCGGGGCCTTCATTCCCCCTTACATCTCTATGGCCTTCATTCCCCCTCCAGCTCCTTACAATTTTGAGGCAGCGGGCGGTGACTAAATCACAGAAAGAAAATACAAGGGCGGAGAAGATGGAAGAAAACAATTAGGCTATGGTTACCTGCAGCCCTTCGCTCCACCTAATTCAGTAGGCTGGACGGCTGGGGCCTGCTGAGGTCTGCAGTTCGCCGACAGCCGGTAGCTGGCAAGTCCAAAAGACCATTTTTACGTTTCCACAAAATGTTTTCTCAACACGCTACACAGCTGAACGATAGACGCGACATAGAAGCACCTCTTATTCAAAGAAACATTGGAGAGCGCAAGAAGCCTTCACTTACCATGAGCTCAATTGTTTTATCCTCTATCACTGAGTCCGGCTCCATGATTCCCAGTACCGAACCCAATCTCTCTCTCTCTCCCCTTCCCCCACCCCGACTAACGCAGCAATAGCAGGCGGAAGCCAGACGCAGGCGACAGGGGGGCACGTTCCCTCAATGGTAACGTAATGACGAAATATTCACGTGACTATCCTGGCGAGTCTAAGTATTACAGCTGGAAAGGTGGTTTGAGCCACAGAAAAATGGCAGCGCGCAAAAAAGAAAAAAAAATTCTTTGTGTTTGCTCGATTCACGGTGCTTGAAAAGTGTCCAATGCCTATGATTAACAAAATTCACCGAGGGGATGTCATACGCAACGCTGTTTGTTGCTCAGCAGACTTTTAGAGCTAGATGAAATTGTTACAGCGCCACCTGCTGGTTCTATCTGTTCAGTGGTTGCGGATGACAGCAGGGTTGATTTACTAGAGGCAAATAGCCTGCACTGTAAAGCCCCATACACACTATCAGATTTTCTGCTGATTTTTTCCTTCAGATTTACCAAAACCATATAATATGAGGTCAAACCTTAGGAGTTTCAATTTGTATGCAATCAGGCAGGCCCTCGCACAACATGGTTTTGGTAAATCTGAAGACAAAAATCAGCAGAAAATCTGATAGTGTGTATGGGGCTTTAGACCCCTTATATGCTGAGGTACTTTTCAGGCGCTATTCATTTCAATGGAAGCTTAAAACGGTGCAAAAAGTCCTGCAAGCAGCACCTTTTGGGGCATGTTTGGAGCGTTTTGAAAAAGCGCCTCAAAAATGCCCCTGTCCATTGAAATGAATGGGAAGCGTTTTTTTCTTCTTTTTTAAGGTCGCGTTATCACGTGACATTACCCTTACACACCACTTTTACCTACAGGTAAGCCTAAATAAATTAAGGCTTACCTGTAAGTACTGGAAATATCTACTAAACTTGCACTGTTTAGAAGATTTTTACCATATATGCCATATATTTTTACCATATACGTCATTGGCACATGCGCACTGAAGAAAGGGCGTGATCATGCCGTTTCTAAAGGGCCTGTGCCATGACCGTCGGCTCCCGCACGCATGCGCAGGAGTGACGTCACAAGACTCCGGCCAGTCACAGAGTCAAAGTCCACAGCCCCGGAAGGAAGATGGACGTGGGGACAGCGCGGGCTTCGTTTGCAGGTAAGTGCCACATAGTGGGCTAGTATGCAATGCATACTAGCCCATTATGCTTTTACTTTGCAGGGAAAAAAAGAGGTAGTAAAATCCATCAGGGTTTACTTCCTCTTTAAAAAAAGCACACCCCTAAGGCCGCAAGAACGGAGCTAAAGCGCCACAAAAGCACTGCAAAAACGCCCAATGTCTTATGGCCAGTTTTTGAGCGTCTCAGTGTGAAAGGGGTCTAAATGTACTGCAAATGCAATTGCGCTAGATCTGAGGAGAAGCTCTGAAATGAGGGAAAGCGTTGTTGATTTCTGTCATACTTACGAAAGGCAAATCCACTTTGCGCTGCAAGTGCACTTGGAAGTGCAGTCGCTCTAAATCCAAGGGGTAGATCTGAAATGAGGGGAAGCTCTGCTGATTTTATTATCCAAACATGTGCAGGCTAAAATGCTGTTTTTTATTTTCCTTGTATGCCCCCATCGGATCTACAGCGACTTTACTTCCAAGTGCACTTTCATGTGCACTTGTAGTGCAAAGAGGATTTGCCTTTAGTAAATAACCCCCAGTGTTGCCACTCCCAAAATTAAATCTATTGACAGGACACCAAAAATGTACAGACAGCATCTATTTTTTGCTGAAACAACACATGAAATTTATTGACAGAGCAGCAATTTCTTACTGACACTTCAAAAAAGTACATTAAATGATCATTTTCAGTGCAAAACAGTGCAAATATCAATATCAAGAAATATGTGTTCCTGGGAAAGGTGTAGGGAACTGCCAACATCCTATATATATATATATAGAGAGAGAGAGAGAGAGAGAGAGAGAGAGAGAGAGAGAGAGAGAGAGAGAGAGAAAAATGTGCAATGAACTAAAATCATAATAAGCATAATCAAAACGGCCTTATAGTGAGACAAAAACAAGATATACATATACATAGAATATATTGCACAATGGAAAATTGCAATCAAACCCAGTTGGTACAGGTATTCCCATGTGCTGCCAGAGACATGCTGTGGTCAGTACAAAAGGTATCCTTAAATAGTCACATAGTAGGTGAGGTTGAAAATACCATCATATGCACTGCAGGCTCCAGAAGGCGGGAATTACAATATTAGGTGTATGGGGTAAATCCGCGCAATGAATTTAATGTTTTAGTTATGGATATGGCTGCTGCCTCTACATATACAATACCACCTAAGTGGAAAGTATTACAAATGGTAAAAAAGCAGGAGTAGTATGGCGCTGCCCTTATGGAGACAACATTTTTTTTTTTTTTTTCTTTCTTTGTAGTGAATGTATTGCCTAGTATCCTTATAGAATTGCTTCTAAAACCTGTATATGTTCAAAAATTGAATAAAACTGACTGGTGGTGAATATTTCTATTCAAAATGAAAATACAACAACTGGTGCTCCAATTGTTCAACAAAGGTGCACTGTGCCCTTTAAGTTAAGTAATAAAGTAGTTGTGGATATAGATGTAATATCATCTAGGTGGAAAGTGTTAAAAAAAAAAAAAAAAAAAAAAAAGGAAACCAGGAATAGTATGGCGCTGCCCTTATGGAGACAAAAACACCTCTCTTTAAAATGACTTTATAATTCCTAAAGTGTGTGTGCCAAAAATGAATAAATATGTGACTGGTGCCAAGTCCTTACTGTTAAAGGTACAATTGCAACATAAGGTGCTTCAATTATTCAACAAAAGTGCATAGTGCAGCATCACTAAAGTGACCAGTGTTAAATCCTACAAATCCATACAACATTGTGCAAAATATCCATCATAAATAGTGACTCTTGTGCTGTGACCAGTATTGGTTGGATAGGAAAAGTTCCGTTTATGAAAAAAACAAGTTCTTTTTAGAGTATTTTGTAGTGTTCAATCTTTGAGGGTCAAATATCTGTAGGAAAGCTTCTTATCCAGGTGCTGGTTTCTTTAATTAGGGCCTTGTCTGCATGCTCTGACAATGCTTGCACTCACCGGATTCTCCTTTCCCCTGCAGGGGTATGCGCGGTCACAGTGTCTGCCACTGTGCAGCAATCAATGATATCCCCCAAACTTTAAGTTCAAATGAACAAATCAAGCATGCCAAAAGTTAGCGAATTCCCTATGTTAGAGGTGCTGCAAGACGTTCGTAACCCGCCCTACGCACGTTTCGTCGTCAGACTTCTACTGGGGGATATCCTTGATTGCTGCACAGTGGCAGACACTGTGACCGCGCATACCCCTGCAGGGGAAAGGAGAATCCGGTGAGTGCAAGCATTGTCAGAGCATGCAGACAAGGCACTCATTAAAGAAACCAGCACCTGGATAAGAAGCTTTCCTACAGATATTTGACCCTCAAAGATTGAACACTACAAAATACTCTAAAAAGAACTTGTTTTTTTCATAAACGGAACTTTTCCTATCCAACCAATACTGGTCACAGCACAAGAGTCACTATTTATGATGGATATTTTGCACAATGTTGTATGGATTTGTATGATTTAACACTGGTCACTTTAGTGATGCTGCACTATGCACTTTTGTTGAATAATTGAAGCACCTTATGTTGCAATTGTACCTTTAACAGTAAGGACTTGGCACCAGTCACATATTTATTCATTTTTGGCACACACACTTTAGGAATTATAAAGTCATTTTAAAGAGAGGTGTTTTTTTTTTTTTTTTTTTTTTTTTGTCTCCATAAGGGCAGCGCCATACTATTCCTGTTTTCCTTTTTTTTTTTTTTTTAAACACTTTCCACCTAGATGATATTCCATCTATATCCACAACTACTTTATTACTTAACTTAAAGGGCACAATGCACCTTTGTTGAACAATTGGAGCACCAGTTGTTGTATTTTCATTTTGAATAGAAATATTCACCACCAGTCAGTTTTATTCAATTTTTGAACATATACGGGAATTACAATATGGCTGTCGCTCCACATCGATCGGCGCTCGGGCGGCTCTCCTCCTCTTCTCTGGCTGCCTCGCACACCACGGCTGAGCTGAGCTGCTGCTGCAGGACACATGAAGTCTGTCTACTGGTCAGGTAGGTCAGTATGTGTATGTCAGGTAGGTAGGTCAATTTATGTCAGGTAGGTCCTTGCATGTCAGGTAGGTCAGTGCATGTCAGGTAGGTAGGTCAGTGTATGTCAGGTAGGTAGGTCAGTGCATGTCAGGTAGGTCAGTGTATGTGTCAGGTAGGTAGGTCAGTGTATGTAAGGGCACTGGTAAGCCAGGCAGCAAGTGAGCTTACCCCCCCACCACACAACCACACCACCCAGCCAAAAAACCCCGCGCCACTACTGGCCTCCCCCCCCCCCCCCCGCGCGCGCGTGCCGGCCTTGGAATTCGGGCTGAAGCCCCTGGTCTTCTTGCCACCTAGCAACTCCCCTGTTAACAACACACATGGTGATATGATGGCTACACGTACGCTGTCTGCCCATGAGTCAGTGTCCAATGCACTGCACACTACACTTTCTAACCCATATCCACAGCAACACAAACCAGCACTGGGCACTTTTTTAGAACAAATGCGAGGCAGAACAAAATCCCATCAGAACAAATACAAACCACATCCACCTAAGACACAGAAACCTAATGTGCACAAACCACGCTTAAATGTGGTGAATCTTTCTTCACATTCTTTGACTCAGAATGAGATGGATGTGCTCTCACTGGGTCTCATTTTTTGTCCAGATGCTGTTGGATAGCAACATGGTCTAGTGTCATATTTATTATCCAGAGTTTGAATTGGATCTGTCATAAATCCGATACATATCTGTTTCCTATTCCCAAGGATCACCCAGGCTAATCCTTGCAATTCCATGGTTTTAAAGGGGTTTCTTTCTGGTGGATACAACCAAGCATTTGCTTTCCTGGGGGCGGTCTGGAATGTCGTTTCTCAGCTCTTGGCTCCGAACCGTCTATTGTTATAACGCAAACTTGAAAGGGGCCATGGCTGACAGGATGATTGATGACGGTGGGTGACAAAGATCAAAGGATCAACAAACACCTAAAGATTGACACGGACAATGCCAAAGTACACCAGGACAGACAGTACTGTTGAGAAGGACTGCCCCATAAATACTGTGATTCGTCAAAAGTCTAGATAGTATGGCAATGGGGTTGGGTTTGAATGGTGTATGATCGAAGTATAAAAGACTGAGCAAGGAAGAGAAATAGCCCCATCCCCTTTGGATCATGGCTTGGGACTATGCCTCAGTCTTCCAGATATCTTCCAGCTATCTCATAGCTGGAAGAAACAAAGCCTCGCAGAGAGCCTTGTGATAAGTATCCTTGATGTTCTTGTATTATATGTTCTGATTGTTGGTATGTATTTGTAATATCTTTCTCTAGTATTTCATGTTAGCTTCTTATTTCCTTGGGAAATAAATAAGACTTTATTACTTATAAATTGTGTGTTTGGTTTCATAGCTAACCTTGTATTATTGTGATATTAACAGTAACATGTGCTCAGAGTTTAATAGACCAACGAATTATAGGGACTAGACAAATTAATACACAGATATAATATTAATTATTATATTGCTTACTTCAGCCAAAAAACCCCGCGCCACTACTGCCCCCCCCCCCCCCCCCCTCCCGTGCCGGCCTTGGAATTCGGGCTGAAGCCACTGGTCTTCTTGCCACCTAGCAACTCCCCTGTTAACAACACACATGGTGATATAATGGCTACACTTACGCTGTCTGCCCATGAGTCAGTGTCCAATGCACTGCACACTACACTTTCTACCCCATATCCACATTTTTATTTATTTATTTATTTATGGTACTTATATAGCGCCGTCAATTTACGCGGCGCTTTACATATACATTGTACATTCACATCAGTCCCTACCCTCAAGGAGCTTACAATCTAAGGTCCCTAACTCACATTCATACATACTAGGAACAATTTAGACAGGATCCAATTAACCTACCAGCATGTCTTTGGAGTGTGGGAGGAAACCGGAGTACCCGGAGGAAACCCACGCAGGCACAGGGAGAACATGCAAACTCCAGGCAGGTAGTGTCGTGGTTGGGATTCGAACCAGCGACCCTTCTTACTGCTAGGCAAAAGTGCTATCCACTACACCACTGTGCCGCCCAATACACATCAACACAAACCAGCACTGGGCACTTTTTTAGAACAAATGTGAGGCAGAACAAAATCCCATCAGAACAAATACAAACCACATCCACCTAAGACACAGAAACCTAATGTGCACAAACCACGTTAAATTTGGTGAATCTTTCTTCACATTCTTTGACGCAGAATGAGATGGATGTGCTCTCACTGGGTCTCACTTTTTGTGCAGATGCTCGTCTGGACAAGTTTGGGACCATCAAGGACATCCATCTCTTTATTAGGAATATTTTGCTTAAGAGCCTATACGCTAAACAAGAAACTGTCCTGGTTTCCGGACAGACAAATAAGGACCATCAGGCCCTTGACAATTTAATATCACTATTAGAAGAGAATGATCCACAAAATCTCATTAAAGCGGGGGTCCACCTATCTATCGTTTTTTTTTTTTTTTGAGTTCATTCACAAACTTTTCTTCTCAGCATTACATACTCACATATTGTGTGTAATATGTCCGCTTGTGTCAGATTTCGTCGGAAAGAATAACTTATATTATTCACTGCAGGCGGTTTCCATCTTCATTGTGGGCATTTGAAGCCCACAAGCATTTATTTCCTGGATGCGGTGAATGCTGTGCTCCCAGCATTCACCGCTCGTTCCCACACATGCTCAGTGGCATCCTGGGAAGCCTGAGACTAGCTCCCAGGAGACTCAGCGGAGTCTGGGAGAGGCTAGAAACACGCCTACTCCCACGGGAGGAGAACCAGGAAGTGCAAAGAAGAATAAAAAAATAAAAGGTAATTACGGCGATTTAAATTTTTTTAAACGGCATGTCAGCATCTAGGCAAGGAAGAGAATACATACAGATATTGTTCAAAATTTGGGTGGAACCCCGCTTTAACTCAGTTGATTTGGAGACTTTGTTGGTAGCAGTGGTAACCAGTGATATTAAAAACTAAGAAACTCTTTCAATCCAGATCCCAATCTTGTCAGGGCTGGGTTCAGCCCTTCCTTCTCAAAGCTGGCTGCTCAGCTGCCAGCGCCTATCTCTCCACAGTGACTCACCTGTTGATGATATCCTGCTCAGTCCTGCCTACTTAAGCCGTCCAGTCCAGATCATCTCTGCCTTCGCCTTGGTCACATCTCTAGAGACGCTCTCCTGTGTTCCTGTTAAAGACTTGCTTGGCTGACATTCCTTCTGGCTCCAGATCCTGCTTGCTGTTCTACTACGCTCATCTCTGGTTCCCTGATGTTTTGGCTTGTCTGACTATCCGTTCCAGTTCCTGAACTCTGGCTATGTTTTGACTACGTTTACTCTGTTTACCTTTATTTATTATTATTATTAAACAAGTGTGATTTAACTATACTTCTGTCTCAGTCTGATTCATGGTTTCTGACAGTAGGCAAAAGAAAGAGAGGCCTCCACCATGACAAATATAGAGTATGGTGGTCCCATCCCTGGTACAATGGAACAAGAAAAAATACCCCCTAAATGGGACTTTAACAGACCACCAACTCTATGATAAAAAGTATCTTTTAATAATGTAGAATAAAAAGACGTGTGCCGTCTACACATATCAGAGATACATCAAACAAAAAACAGAACAAAAAAATATACAATTACAAATCAACATACGTACTCTCCAAAGGGTAGTATACCCTAATACCCAGAACATAAAATATACAATAACAGATCATCATATGTACTCTCGAAGGGGTGGTGTAGCCTGATACCCGACGCGTTTCCAGTATTCTGATACCTTCATCAGGGTCTGAGAGTTGGGTATATTTACATATGTTTTTTAATTCAAATGGAATGACTCCATGTAAAAAGAGTGCCGCAGGCGATTCAATCAAACAAAATATTCACTAGGCGCCAGACCATGATGGTGGAAGAATTTTGAGTGCACAAAAATTTCAGCATCAGTATATTTACCAGTAAGTATGCATCCTGGAAACCTGGGACGAACTATTGTTAGAGCCTAAAGTAGGGTCTAGATAGCGGGCGGAGAAATATCCGGGCGTCCATGGATGGACATGTCCTGTAGGTTTCCGGGTCCAGTATATGGCGGGCCTCCTGTGTGTAAGTGCCAGTAGGCACAGGCCATGAATTCAGAATATGCAGTCAATCCACTTGTTGGTATTATTTTTTCCAGATTGGACGAGCAGGATCACCGCATGGATCAGTTTGCCATGGTGTTGCAAACGCTCCTGAGTCACACGGCTCACCTGGAATCTCCCACTGTGGCTGCTCCGGTACAACCTGTGTTGCAGGCCATCCCTGCTGCTGCTCCAGTCTCTGTGCAGGCACCCGCCTCGAGTATCACTATAAGAGGTATGTCTGGTTCCGCTCTGCTTCCCCAGCTATTTGGGGGCGATCCAGTCCAATGCAGAGGGTTTTTTAACCAGGTTGAGATATACTTTGAGATGCTGCCCCAGGTGTTTTCCACACGGACAAAAGCAAAGTAGGTTTCGTGATATCTTTGCTTTCTGATAGAGCCTTGGCCTGGGCAAACACTCTATGGGTGACACAAAAACCTGTTGTCTTGAGTTACTCTGAGTTTGTGGCTTCTTTTAAAAGGGTATTTGATGTTCCTATACGCTCCGCTTCTGCTGCCAAGTGCCTCATGTCAATCAAACAGAGTATGAGAACTGTTGCCGATTACGCCATTGAATTCCGTACTCTGGCAGCAGAGGTTGCTTGGAACAATGAGGCCCTCGTGGCTGCTTTTTCTCATGGTCTCTCGGATACCATCAAGGCTGAGATAACAGCCTGAGATATACCCACTGATCACGTTTGCCATCCTCATTGACTCCAGACTCAGAGAAAGACTCCCTTTTAAGGAGCGCTTGTGGAAGCCTCCTGTATATTTGTCTCCAAACTTTGCAGTCCCACACTTCCCTCCCTCACCTCCCATGCCTCCTGGTACCGAGTCGGTTTGTGAAGATGAACCCATGCACTTGGGCTTCATGCGTCTCTCTGCAAATGAGAGAACCCTTAGGAGGAGGGAAAGATTGTGCCTTTATTGTGGCCAGGCGGGTCACTTTTTGAAGTCTTGTCCTACCCATACAGGGAACGCCCAAACCTTGAGGTCCTGTCACGGACAGGCCTTAGGTGGCGTTGTTTCGTCCCCAGTTATCCAGAAGGATAAGCTCCTGATTTTGGTTACCCTTTCTTGTGCTGAGTCATCCGTCGAGATACAGGCTCTAATCGACTCTGGGGCTGCAGGTCTGTTCACTGATGCTGCCTTTGTATCGAAGCACTCGATTCCACTGCAGCTGCGTGACACTCCACTTGCCATGGAGGCTCTTGACAGAAGACCTCTACAGCCTGCCCATGTGACTCATGAGACTGTTCCAGTGTCCGTGGCCGTAGGGGCTCTTCACCATGAGATAATCCAATTCCAAGTTATTTCCTCACCTAAATTTACGCTGGGTATTGGTTATCCTTGGTTACCCAGGCACAACCCCTCTTTTGATTAGTTCCCTGCTGAGGTTCTTGGTTGCCACAATGCAGTCAGACATGCTTACAGAAGGTAGCCAAGATCCTGTGCAACTCTTCACTCTCCTCCCTGCTAGAATTACCGCAATTTTAGCAATGTCTTTTACAAAGGTCAAGCCAGTAGTTTGCCTCCACACCGTTCGTATGATTGCGTAAATGACCTTTAACCTGGTGCCATACCCCCTTGTGGCCGGGTTTACCCATTGTCGGTCTTGGAGAATAAGGTCATGGAGAAGTATGTTGCAGACGCACTTTCTCAAGGTTTCATCCGCAAATCCTTGTCTCCTGCTGGTGCTGGTTTTATCTTTGTGAAGAAGAAGAGTGGTGAACTGAGACCTTGTATTGATTATAGGGGTCTCAATTGTTTCACAATTAAGAATGCTTATTCGATTCCATTGATTACGGAGTTATTTGACCGCCTCAAGGGAGCAACAGTTTTCACAAAGCTTGATTTGAGAGGGGCATACAATCTTGTGAGCATTAAGGAGGGCTACGATTGGAAAACTGCGTTTAATACCAGAACAGGCCATTATGAGTACCTTGTAATGCCTTTTGGCCTTTGTAACACCCCGGCAGTTTTCCAAGAATTTTTTAACAATGTCCTCCAAGATTTGTTGTAGTTATGTGTGGTGGTTTATCTCGACGATATCCTCATATTTTCCAAGTCCCTGGAGAGCCACCGCACAGATGTCTGTCGTGTGCTTCAGAAACTAAGAGAGAACAATCTCTATTGTTAATTGGAGATGTGTGAATACCATCGTGAACAGGTTAAATTCCTGGGTTATGTCATTTCCACTGCTGGTTTTTTGATGGACCAAGAGAAACTTTCAGCAGTCCTACAGTGTCCCCCGACCCGTGAGTTTACATCCTCTGCAGCGTTTTCTTGACTTTGCCAACTATTATCAGAAGTTTATTCGTAACTTCTCCTCTCTGGTCAAGCCCCTGACTGATATGACAGGAAAGGATGGTAACCCACAGAGTTGATCTCCGGAATACATTAAGGCCTTTGAGAGTCTCAAGGCTGCCTTTGTTTCTGCTCCTGTGTTGACACATCCTGTTCCTATGTTACCTTTTATCCTTGAGGTTGATGCTTCTGAGACCGGAGTTGGCACCCTTCTGTCTCAATGTCCTACCTCTGAGAGCGCTATGCATCCTTGTGGCTACTTTTCCAAGAACTTGTCACCTGCAGAGTGCAATTACAAGTTTGGTGACAGAGAGCTGTTAGCGATCATCTTAGCCCTGAAAGAATGGAGACATCTCCACAAAGGCACCACTGTGCCCGTTCTCATTCTTACTGACCATAAGCATCTCACATTCTTGTCTGAGACTAAACGCCTCTCTCCCAGAAGGGCACGATGGGCTCTTTTCTTGTCTAGTTTCAATTACCTTGTCTCATTCTTAGCCGGTACTAAAAATATAAGGGCTCACGCTTTGTCACAACAATTTTCCTCCACTTCCAAGATGGAGTCGGTTTCGGTTCCTATGATTCCTCCTGATCGTATTCTGGTTACGTTTGCACCAGTCTCAGTTCTCCTTTAGGTGACAAAATTCTTGCTGCTCAGGTCCATGTCCATGCTTCTTCTGAGAAACCTTGTGACCGTTGCTTTGTCCCAGAGAGTCTCCGTATTTCCGTGCTCCAGACTTACCATTCTCCCAAGGCTGCTGGCCACCCTGGGAAGAATCAACTCTTTTGGGCCATTTCCCAAAAATTCTGGTGCCCTAGACTATGTACTGATGTGACCGCCTTCGTAGCTGCCTGCTCTGTGTATCCTCAGAGTAAGACTCCACGACATCTTCCAGTGGACCTCAGGGGTAGTCAGTTTGTGTCCCATTTCTGGCGAGCCTTTTGTGCACAGTTGGGAATTCAGCTTGCTTTCTCCTCTGCATATTAAATGGAAAATAAAAAATACCACGCTAATGCTCAGAATTAGTATATAGAGCAGCCAGCACAACAAAAGACAATTTGCAAGCAATGGATCATAGAATAATATGCAGCGCTCAAATATACAACCAAATAATCATACAAAACTGTGTGACCAGATGTAAAAAAATAAAATAAAAAAGATTATTTTGCCCTATAAAGGGGAAAAAGAAATTAAAAATATTAACCACCAACGTGAAAGTACAAAGTGTTGTAAGTGAATATAAATCAATTGGAAAGAGTCATGTAATATTAAAGGAAACAAAGTCCATATTGGATTCTTGATATAAATGTACAAAAATCAGCTGACTGACATCACTGGAGACATGGTAAGAAATAGTATTTGTAAACAACCACCACCACCGACTGTGCAAAGGCTTACCGGAATGTATGGACTTAAAGGGGTATACACCTCTTAAGTCGTGTAGGCTTGTGGTGTTAATCACCGTATGTATGGAGATTTGACATCTACAATCGCTATCCCAGATCAAGACCGAACACTCCTCATCAAACAGATTTCCAGTATGATGTGCAGATATATTTTTCATGGATGGAAAGAGGACCACAACGAGTCTCAGTATTCACACTGTGTACATTTCGTGGGTGCTACAGGAATACAGGAGGCAGTGGAGCGTTCTCAGCTAAAGGAAAGGACACATTACTTCAGCAGTATCCCTGAGCTTGTAAAGAGTGGTGCACTGTAGCACCCACGAAATTTACACTGTGTAAATACCGAGACTCGTTGTGGTCCTCTTTCCATTCATGAAAAATATATCTGCGCATCATACTGGGAATCTGTTGAAGAGGAGTGTTTGGCCTTGATCTGGGATAGTGATCGTAGATGTCACATCTCCATACATACAGTGATTAACACCACAAGCCTACATGACTTAAGAGGTGTATACCCCTTTAAGACCATACATTCCAGTAAGCCTTTGCACAGTCGGTGGTGGTGGTTGTCTACAAATACTTTTTCTTACCATGTTTCCATTGTGGTTCCAGTGATGTCAATCAGCTGATTTTTGTATATTTATATCAAGAATCCTATATGTACTTTGTTTCCTTTTATATCACATGACTCTTTCCAATTGATTTGTATTCACTTACAACACTTTGTACTTTCACGTTGGTGGTTAATATTTTTTATTTTATTTTTTCCCTTCATAGGGCTAAATAATCTTTTTTATTTTATTTTTTTACATCTGGTCATAAAGTTTTGTATTATTATTTGGTTGTATATTTGAGCGCTGCATATTATTCTCTTCTGAGCATCACCTGCAGTCTAATGGGGCCGCAGAACGAGCCAAACAATCCTTGGAGCAATTCCTACGTTGCTATATTTCTGACCATCATAACAAATGGTCAGACCTCTTACCGTGGACGGAGTTTGCTCGGAGTTAATAGTGCCTTAAATTCTGCTTCCCAATTGTCCCCGTTTATGGCGAATTATGGTTTCCAACCTTCCATGTTGCCTGACTCGCTTGTTCCGCAGAGTATTCCTGCGTTAGCCGAGCATCTCCGTGGTCTTTGTTCCACTTTGGCACAAGTTCAGGAGGCTTTGCAACATGCTAATGAAAGGTACAGACTCCATACTGACCGCAGACGCCTGCCTGCACCTACCTACTAGGGTCTGGCTGTCATCTTGCAACCTCCGACTTCGTGTTCCCTTCCTGAAGTTCGCACCTCGGTTTATTGGGCCTTTCCGTATTCTTCGCAGTGGCCCAGTGGCTTACGCATTGGACCTTCTTTCTAATATGCGTATTTCGAATGTATTTCATGTGGTGGATGAAGCATAGTACCATAATGTTATTTCTAAAAATACATGGGAATTTATTAGAACTAGTTTCCCTATTGTGGCCACATTCTATGCCCTCCCGAAGCTGCATAAAAATCAAACCAACCCTCCTGGCAGACCAATTATAGCTAGCTGTGGCAGCATAACAGAAAATCTGAGCTGTGTAGTGGACAACCACCTCAAACCAATGTAATATGCATGCCATCATATGTGTGTGACACAATTCATTTTGATACTACCGGGCCGTGGCCTCTCTGCACCTGGGCCGCAGGACAGGTGCGGCATGAGAGCTAGGCGTGCAGCATGTTGGAGCCAGGTGGGCGGGCGGCATGAGAGCCAGGCATGCGGCATGCTGGAGTCAGCCAGCCAGGCGGGCGGCATGTCAGAGCCAGGAGGGCGGCGGCATGAGAGCCAGGTGGGCGGGATATCAGAGCTAGGCGGGCGGGCGGCATGAAAGAGTCGGTGTTCTGTCAAAATAGCGTGATGGATGAGAGAAGTGTGTGGGCGGATGAGACAAGCGGGCGGTGAGAGATGACATCATCTCTCTCTGCCCGCGCCGCATCACCGCTCTTCCACCCTCACAACCCAGGCTCTTCAATGTCGGAGGTGTAGCGAGGAGCAGAGATGACATCATCTCTCACCGCCCGCCCCGCATCTCACTCTCCTTTCCTCACTCAGAACTGGCCTCTGTACTAAATGGACCAGTGCTGCCACCAATGCAGTGGCAATACACATATGGTGGCACTGGCAGGCAACGTGGCAAGTGACAATCCACATCTGGTGGCAGACGACATGGCAAGTGACAATCCACATCTGGTGGCAGATGACGTGGCAAGTGACAATCCACATCTGGTGGCACTGGCAGACGACGTAGCAAGTGACAATCCACATCTGGTGGCACTGGCAGGCAATGTGGCAAGTGACAATCCACATCTGGTGGCACTGGCAGGTGACGTGGCAAGTGACAATCCACATCTCCTGGCAGACGACATGGCAAGTGACAATCCACATCTGGTGGCACTGGCAGGTGACGTGGCAAGTGACAATCCACATCTCGTGGCAGACGACATGGCAAGTGACAATCCACATCTGGTGGCACTGGCAGGTGACGTGGCAAGTGACAATCCACATCTCGTGACAGAAGACATGGCAAGTGACAATCCACATCTGGTGGCAGGCGACATGGCAAGTGACAATCCACATCCGGTGGCACTGGCAGGCGACGTGGCAAGTGACAATCCACATCTGGTGGCACTGGCAAGTGACAATCCACATCTGGTGGCAGATGTGGCACTGGCAGGCGACATGGCAAGTGACAATCCACATCTGGTGGCAGGCAAAATGGCAGGTGACAAGCTGACACCATAAAAACCATGGTGTCGGGATGATTGAAGCACCAACACCAGCCATTGCCCCGACAAATTGCCTGCAAAAAAATCACCCCTGCCCCGGGCCTTGGCACAATCTTCTTCCAAGCAGCCGGTCCCCGATGCCCAAAAGGTTGGGGACCGCTGCACTATGCACCAGGTGTCGCGCTGCTTCGGGTGCTGAAGTTAAAGGTATCTCTCGCCAGCAATGTGCGATGCGTGAAGTCATCACGCCCTTGTGGGCCACGCGCCGTTGCCTCGGAGAAGCGTCCTGAGTTTGGTGCCAGCTTCTTTATTAGTAGCTGTTGGTGCCAAGCGTCCAGCACTCCTCCCACTGGGGTGTGCCTCCCCCAGTGTGAAAACATATATAAACACAGTCTCAACACACTGCATGTCAGTCTCATTTGAGCTCTGCTGGTTTGAATACCCATGGACTTTAGGCTGTTTAAAGGTAAAGAACTTTTATATTTTTTGTTGATGTGATGACTGTGTCTATTTGCCTTCCCTGTCTACCCCTATGCCAATGTAGTTTACTTTTTAACTACAACCATTTTATTATTTTCTTTTTGGTTGAAGATCTTTATATATATATATATGTATGTGTGTGTATGTGTATATATATATATATATATATATATATATATATATATATATATATATATATATATATATATGTATATATATATGTATATATATATATATATATATATATATATATATATATACATATGTAGCGATTACCCCCGAAGGAGCAGCTGATTAATTATTATATCCATAATTCACGCTTACCACCTAACCCATCGCATCCCATAAATCCAAAAACACAGCCCATATTGCATTTTTCTCTTGCTTTATTAAGTAACATGAACTGGGATAGGAGAAAGGTTTCTTTTGAGATGCTCTTTTTTTGCATTATCATCTTTTCACTGTCTCTCATGCAAGAACCTAGAATCATTGCAGATAATAGGAAATCACTTTGTGCGATTTCTTCAAACAGGGAAGATGGAAGTAGATTTAATAGAGAATAATCGATAAAGAGTCACTCTGAATAACTTCTTCATCTGCAGAACTTTTCAAGAACAGTCTGTATCTCTATATGTGTGCTTGCAGCTTTACCGCTACCTTTTTACCACTACTTCCCATCTGCATGGTACTTCCAAGTTGAGCTAAGAAAAGTCACTCTGAATAACTCCTCCCGCTTGACTGATTGGAATCCCGGGGCATTGCTGAACCCAAAGTCACAGGCCATCACCGCCTGTCTCACTGACTTGCGTACCAACATCCCTCAGCCCCTTGGGCTTGCACTCACGTGATTAATAGTCCATGTGCCACTCATAAACGATCGATCACCCAGTTTCCTTCCGCTTTGTTGCTACTTCTTCTGCAATGACTCTTTGTTCCCTTTTCTCCTTTCTGGCATGCTCTCTTCCGGCCAACGATACCAGCGACTACATGCTGTACGGTGTCATCTCTTCCTCTTCCTTCTCGCAAGGGGGAGCTCCGTTGGCTCCCCGGAGGGGCAACCTCTCCCCTCCAGGAACCAGGCTGGCTTCTCCAAGCTCGAACAGGAAACTCTCCCTAACTGACCATGTGACCCGGCTTTTATATGAGAGTCCCGGGACATTGCCCAACAAATTAATGATTGGCCGAGACTCGCATACAAACTACCTGCCACTCAAATCCCAAATGAACAAACAGGCCTGCTGTAATGGTACAAGCCTGCCTAAATATACCTGAAACTATAATCTAACAAAAAAGGTCACATACTTAAAAGTAAGTGCCCGCTACACATATTTATATGTGTAGCGCCCTGCTCCTGTTGATCAGGCGGTTATATGTAAATTTAGTGGGTTATCTGTTTTGTACATGGTTCAAATTTAATCTATGGCTAAATTAACCTCTGTTCCAGTATTGGCTGTGTTGCGTGTAGTTCCACATTGCTGTCTGTAGGTGTCGTTGTCACCACAGATCAGTGTTGGAAAGCAACAGGCTGAAGTGTATTGAGTGCTCTTCTTTCTCAGAGGTAACTCGGCAGAGGTGGTCCACTGCTATGCGTTCTGGGAGAGAGTACTTAAGGGGCAGACGCCATTTTTGGTTCTCTTTTACCTGCTGGCCCTCCTGGCCTAAAGGTATGTGATGGCCTCCGTTCAGTCTCGGGACCATGCTGGCCCGAGGCTACGTTACTATGTGTAGGCCCAGAGGTCGTCTGGGATTCATTGGTTTAGAGGTGGTCCTGTGCTGTCTGTCTTGTGGGAAGAAGCCAAGCAATTGAGAAGATGAGGGGAGGAATCATCTTGGAGAGGACCGTGCGGAAGGCTGGTGTCTCAAGAGGGGCCTGGTGCCTCAATTGGAGGATGCATCCTAACCTAACCTACCGCACAGTACTGCCGGATCCGCTTAAAGGTTCTGGTACCACGTTGCTGTTAGTCTAAAACTACAATTCTGTGGCAGAGGATTGTGCAATCATCACTACGTCCTGTGGCAGAGGATCGTATAGCAATTTTGTTCCTTCAAAGTCTGTGGCAGAGACTTTTTGTTCGTGCTCCATTCTGGCTGCTAGGTCAGTGAGAGAGACCTATCCGGGTGGGCAAAGATCTTTGGACTGAAGGTGTATTCGTCTCTAAGATCTTCAATTTCTCAATGATCTGCAAAAGGTATTTGAATTTTCCTGCAACTCCCTTTCTACCTCTTCACTGCTATTTCTTTCAAGTTGTTTTTCATTAAAGCTTTGGAAAAACACTAAAGTGACTGCTGCATACATTGTTGGATACAAAGCTCAACATGGACTCTAGGTTCCTGATGTGGTGAAACTACAGGTAAGGGGTGACGGCAACAACCCAATTTAAATCAGCAGCTCCTTCGGGGGTTTGTGCTACATGTGGGGGCGTCGTCCGGGATTGTTTGCCGTTGCCTTGAGCAACTCTGTTGTCTTTTTCTTTTGGTTTTTATGTAAGTATATTATTAGCTACGATTATACCTCAATTTACTCCATGAAATTAATAGTCCTGCTCACATAATGTGTCTACTGTCACTACTCATTCTACTGTCTACTACTCAACTTTCTGCCTATAAAGTCCAAGGAGATTATTCTAGTGCATTGCAAATTTGTATCTAATATCAATATCTAAAGTGGTGTTCCAGTCATTCTTAAGTTTATTAAAAGTCAGCAGCTACAAAAAGTGTAGCTGCTGACTTTTAATAAACAGACACTCACCTGTCCCGCGATCCAGCGATGCAGCCGTCCGAAGCCTTGCTCCCCTCACTCTCCTCCCCGTGGTACCGACATTGCAAGTGTGGGCTCCTGGCTGTGACAGCTTGTGGCTTCACAGCCAAGTGCTCACTGCTCATGCGCAAGTCGCGCCTTCTTAGTGGCCGGGCAATCTTCTGGGACCTGTGACATGTCCCAGAAGATTGCACTTCCCAGAAGGTTCCACTTTTGGGAGGAACTAGGCTTTAATCTACAAACATGCAACTGGTGCTATTAGCAACGCGGTCTGTTCTCCTGGAAGTTCAGCCCCCTCCTCCTTTCCCCGCCGCTGGGCCAATAAGAAAGCGCAGGTCAAACAAATATAAAGAGATTTCCATGCTCAAACTTACCAACCAGCAAGCAACCAACCGAATTGACCTGTCTAACAATATGTGTTAAGAACAGGGGTTTAGTTGCACACATTTGCAAATACATGCGTAAGTTGCAGGCCCCGCCATGGCACCCTGTTTCCTGCAGTCCCTAACTACTGAAAGTCTCCATCTAAGAAGCACATGCATTTATAATGGATAGGTAGGGGACAGGTGAGCCTGGAAGGAGCCACCCCTCCTTAAAGGTACAGGGTCACACTGAACACCCAGCACATGGCACTATGGCAGCAAGGGCGTCAGTACGTTGCCTGACCAATATATTTAGGTACAAAAAAAGTGGCCACTGCCCCCACCTATGGCTGGTCTTTGTAGCAAGGAGCACTGGAAGGACAACGTATGTCAAACAAATATAAAGAGATTTCCAAGCTCAAACCTACCAACCAGCCAGAGACCAACCGAATTGACCTGTCTAACGATATGCGTTAAGAACAGGAGTTTGGTTGCACACATTTACAAATACATGCGTAAGCTGCAGGCCCTGCCAAGGCACCCTGTTTCCTGCAGTCCCTATATAGAAATCACAGCTCGCTTGGCGCATGCGCAGTAGGGAGCCAGGAGTGAAGCCAAAAGGCTTCACTGCCAGTTTCCTTTACCAGGAATGGTGGCGGCAGCACCCAGGACTCAATTCGAAGATCGGCTGGAGTGCCGACAACGCGGGCTCCCTGGACAGGTAAATGCCCTAATATTAAAAGTCAGCAGCTAGAGTATTTCTAGTTGCTGACTTAAAATTGTTTTCACCCATCCTGGACCTCCTCTCTAAGGTATAACAAAAGGCAAAAAAAACATTTTTACTTTTTACAAGAAGGGCAGAGTAATATAGCCCAGCACAGAGTTCCCCCTTACATCAGAGTTTGCAGGGTTCCCCTTTACAGTGCAAGGGAGAACTCTGCACACCTTAATGTAAAAGGGAACATTGTGGACTGCAGAGTAAAGGAGAAATCTGTGGCGTCTGATGTAAGGGGGAATGTTGCAGACTCTAATGTAAAGGGAAACTCTGATGTCAGGGGTGCCTCCTTACACAAGAGTCCACAGAGCTCCCCTTTACATCAGGGTCTGCAAAGTTCTTTCTTACATCAGAGTTCCCCTTTACATCAGAGTCCGCAGGTTTCCCACTTAGAGTGTAAGGGGAACTCAAATGTAAGATGGTCTCTGGTCACCAATGCCCCCTCCTTTACATCAGAGTCTGCAACATTCCCCCTAACATCATAGTCCGCAGCATTCCCCTTTACATCAGAGTTCTCACTTACATCAGATTCTGCACTCTGTAGCAATGCCCTTTACAGCAGAGTTCCCCTTTATTCCAAGGTCCGCAGAGTTCTAAGGGCACTAAGGGCAGGCTCATTCAGGCCATGGTCGGGGGCGTGTCCGGACGTTCAACAGGGAGGACGTGTGCTAGCCCTGCTCTGTCTAGGCTACCTGAATCCATAGCCATCCCTGCCCCTACTCACCTCATCGAAGCGTCTTTTGCATCCCGGGGGTGCCCGGACACTCTCAGCTACGGCCCTTGGGAAATATTTGATCCATCCGGCGATCCGAAGCGGTCCGGGGCCTGCAGTTGGGTCCGAGCCTCGGATGCCCGCCGCCATCTTGGGGCCTACCTGATACTCGGAGCCTCCCGCTCTCCGCTGCTCCGGATCGGAGGCTTCCGAAAAGCTCCTGCGCGGCATCCTGGCTATCCGCACTTGGGATCCCCCCATTCCGGCGACTACTAATCCGGAGATACCTCCTTCGATACGCCGACCTCCGGAGGCCCGACGCCATCTTGCGGCCTACCGCACCGACCTATTCTACCTCCTGGACAGCGGTGAGTGCCGTAATATCTATCATCTACCCCTCGACCGGCTCCTCATCAGTGCTGGGACAATAGTGACTAACTAGAACTAAATCTGGGCCCATACGAAGCCACCCGAGGCCTCCCCGCAATCGGTACTCACCCGGCCGGCCTAGACAGCTAGGAAAGTCCGCAGGTCCGGCCTACTTGTGGAAGTCGGCGGCCATCTTAGTGCTCCAACTACTCCTTATCTACATTTGTGCCTCCATTCGTTTTACTCAGCCACTGCACCTATTACTCCAGGCTCTGCTTAACTTGGATCCCCTTGCTCTGTGGCTGAGGGGACACTGCTGATACCCACATCTCAGTTTCACGAAAATTTCTACAAACAATAACATTATATTGAAATATGAATGTCACTGAGCAAATGTAAGTAAGGGGTGCCCCACACAGCTACCGGCCTTACAGTTCCAGTTATGCCTTCCAAATCAACTAAATCTCGCTCTGCAACAGGCAAAAGATCTGGTAAGAGGTCACTGTCTACTTCAATATCTGCAGGTTCTATCCAACAATATTTGGCTAACGCACGCGGCGATCAGGCCCAAACATCGAGACCAAGCGCCTCTCCCTTATCTCATGTTGCCTCGGTGAGGGGAAGCTCTCCGGCCTCCTCATACTGCTCAGATCTCATGGATGAGCCAGGATCCCCTGCTGGTTCCGAAATGACTACGCTGATGAGTGGTCTTAAAAAAGAACTTGCAGGTATGTTCCATAGCTTGGAAAAGTCTATTAAAAAAGAGATAACTGCAGTTAGAACCGACATGTCACACATCTTGGCCAGAGTGGAGGAAACGGAGCAACGGCAAGATACACAAGCTCTAGCCATTAAAGAACTGCAAGACACTGTTACCCAGCTAGCATTTACTCATCGGACCTCCCTATACAAGCTCGAAGACCTCGAGAACCGCAACCGCAGAAATAACATACGGGTCAGAGGTCTGCCTGAGGCCACTGGAGACAATGACCTAGAACCATCAATACGTGGCATTTTCAACACCATTATGGGTAATTCTGTCACCGCACCACTCCGCTTTGACCGTATACACCGGGCGCTGAGACCCCGTAATGCTAACTCTGACCAACCCAGAGACGTTATCTGTCGCCTGCATTACTTTGAGGATAAAAATGCCATCATGATGAAGATGCGGGGCCTGCCTAACATAGATTTTGACGGGGCAACCATCACCGTATTCCCAGACCTCTCCAAAGATACTTTAGACCGTCGTAGAGCTCTGAAGCCACTCCTTGATCTCTTACGCTCAGAAGGGATCACATATAGATTGGGCTTCCCAGCCTGCCTGATTGCCACAAAAAATGGCCGATCCCATACACTAAGGTTCCCGGAGGAACTTACAACCTTTTTGCAGGCTCTTAGTCTATCGCCCTTGGAACTCCCAGGATGGCAGGACTCAATTCCTAAATTCTTGAACCTCGCAGATTCAATTTGGAGAAAAACCCCTTCAAAGACAGGACGCTCCTCTCTCCCAGGATCTGCACAAAAGCACGGCTGAATTGAGCAAATTTATCCTTTATTTTTTGTTTTTTTTGCTCTCCTCTCATTTAACCACATTCCACCAGTTCAGTTGCTTATTCTCCTACAGTTAACTGGCACCAAGTCAGATTTCAAATACAATTTTTTGTAAACTTACCTGACTAATCTTGCACCAAGCCAGATTTCAAATATAATTTTTTGTAAATTTACCTGACTATCCTTGGTAAACTCTGACTTGTGACTAGTCAGACCACTGATCTCCTTCTATGTTTTTGATGTTGTTTTTTTTTTTTTTTTTTTTTTTTGCCGCATCAGTGTGGTCTACAACATGTGATACCCTGTAGGAATTTCAATGTACAAGTTGATTTTTTGCTAATGCCTACATAACCTTTTTTTATTTAGCTGGAACTAATTTTCCATTTCTAGTTATAAGATGTTTGTTTTATACAGGCCGAGTGCTGTTGGGGCACGTTTCTTCTATTGCCCCTCCCCTACAACATAACCCAGTCCCCCCCTCCTTCTGGGGTTAGCGGGTGCGTGCGACCTTAAAGATTATTTTATCTAATCGCTATTCAGGGTTTTGGATGGCTGCTCGCTCTCTCTTTCCCCAATGGGACCACTGCAGATCTCTGCGTGTTATTCATATGTTTCCCACAAGTTCTTCAATTCATGTATATGATTTTTCCATATGTTTACTCTCTTCTTCTTTTCTTTCCTTCTACTCTTTACTCTACTCTCTCTTCCTCCCCCTATCTCCTCACCTCCCTTTCCCCTGTTGGCATGCGTGGAAGCATAGGCTGAAGGATCCCACTCTGATGTAACAATGGTTACACTGAAGCTCTTATCATACAATGTTAGAGGTCTTAATGTCGCAGCTAAAGGGCACCAAACACTCCGTGAACTAAAACAAGCCGCATGCTCTAAAAGAAACGCATCTAACCCACACAACACTGGTTAAACTGACCTCACCCCATTTTCCGCAATGATACTACAGCTTATCTGACACTAACAAAGCTAAGGGTGTGGCCATTGGGTTTAGCAGAAATATATCCTTTTGCTTGTCTGACATGCTAGCTGATGATTCAGGTCGCTTTCTCTTTCTCCAGGGCTTCATAGGTAATACCCAATGCACATTTGCAAATGTATATTGCCCAAACCAAAATCAGCCTACCTTTTTTTCACAAATTCTAACCAAACTTTCACATTTCGCCAAAGGTCTTACTATCTTAGCGGGGGACATCAACATGCCTCTAGACCCAACAATAGACACGTCCCAAGGCCGCTCTAACATTTCCTTTAAACGCCTGAAATTTGTCAAAAGGAGACTCATAGACCTCCAATTAATGGATGTCTGGCGCCTCCTCCATCCTAAGGAGAAAGATTTCTCCCATTTCTCCACAACACACCACTCATATTCAAGAATTGACAATATATTCCTAGATCACTTTCACCTCCCCCTCTTACAGTCTGCTCACATAGGAACCGCTACTATTTCGGACCATGCACCTGTTTCGATGACGTTGACTATGCCTTCCTTAGCACGCCGCACTAATAACTGGAAACTTAACGACTCCCTTCTTACTAATGAAGCCGAGGTTTCCATACTGTCCTCTTATCTCTTACAATATTTCAAGGAAAACAAACCCTCTGACACCTCTCCCTCCATTGTTTGGGAAGCTCATAAAGCTACTATTAGAGGCCGGTTTATCGAGCTTGGTGCTAGAAAGAAAAGGGAGCATTGTCGGCGACTCGAACAGGTCTTACAACAAATAGCTGATCTAGACAAGCAACATAAACTCTCTCTCCATAATGAGCATCTCCAATCCCTCACACTTAAACGAGAGGAATTAAAGTCTCTCCTTAATTTAGACACTAAGAGGAAATTTCAACGCATTTCACAGAAATTCTATGAGTGGGGAAACAAACCAAGTAGATTACTGGCTAGGTCATTAAAAGCTAAACAAACGCAGTCTTTTATTCCCAAAATTAAACTATCATCGGGAGACCTTGCCCATGCAACTCCAGACATTGCCAAGGCCTTCAAGGAGTTCTATGCAGATCTCTACTGTGTCAAAAATGACTTGTCCTCTCTATCTCAGAAAGAGAGACGTAGACGCATGCTCTCCTACTTGAAAGAAGCTAACCTACCTAAATTGCCTGCGTCTATCTTTAAAGAACTGGAAGCAGATTTCTCAGTAGAGGAATTTCAGGCTGCCTTGAAGTCTACCCCTTCCCGGAAAAGCGCCCGGACCAGATGGGTTCACTATTTACTACTACAAAACATTCTGCTTCCCCATCTCACAGCGTATGCAAACTCAGTCTCTCAATCCTCAGGCTTACGCCCAGAATCCCTCTCCACTCACATTACTGTCATTCCTAAACCTGATAAGGATCCTACCCTCTGTAACAGTTATAGGCCAATCTCATTAATAAATACTGATATTAAATTATTTGCCAAAGTAATGGCAAATCGCCTGCTCCCACTATTGCCTAGCTGGATCTCCAAAGACCAATCAGGTTTCATTCCTAATAGAGAAGCAAAATATAACTCCCTCAGAGCAATTTCCCTAATCCAGTATGTTCAAAGAAGTGCCCAGCCCACCCTACTACTTTCCACTGATGCTGAAAAAGCGTTTGATAGGGTGGACTGGGACTATCTCAAGATGACATTGAGACATTTTGGATTGGGACCCAAGATGTTTCACCGTATTTCATCCCTATACTCTAACCCTACAGCACAAATCAGAATCAATGGGACGTTGAGTGACTCTTTCGTCTTACATAATGGTACTAGGCAGGGATGCCCCCTGTCCCCCCTTCTTTTTGCCATTACCTTAGAACCCTTCCTAGCGACAATTAGGAACAATGGTAATATTCAAGGCGTCCAAGTAGGTAAAAGCTCCCATAAATACGCAGCATATGCCGACGACATACTATTTTTTATTCAACAGCCCCGTATATCGATACCTAACCTAATGTCGGCATTTTCCACTTTCCAGTCAATTTCTAATTTCAAAATAAACCTATCCAAATCGGAAATTTTAAACATTAATCTCTCCCAGTCCGAGGTGACTTCCCTGAAGCCCCTCTTTCCCTTTAAATGGGAACCAAAACATATGAAATACCTAGGTATCTATCTCACTCCCAACCCCCACTCCCTTTTCCGTCATAACTACATCCCTCTGCTTAACAGGATCAGGGAGGACTTACGAAAATGGTCCAGTTTATCTCACACCTGGCTCGGAAAAGTAAATATTATTAAAATGAATATATTGCCCCGCATACTCTTTCTCTTTCAAATGCTCCCACTGGGGGTTCCGGTGGGGTTCTTTACTATTTTGCAAACCATGACCTCCCGTTTTATTCAGAAGAACAGTCACCCCAGGATATCTAGGGAATTACTGTACCGCTCCAAGGGATCTGGGGGACTGGCACTCCCTAATTTTAAGGCGTATTATCATGCGGTTGTACTGTCTAGGATAGCCGATTGGAAATATGCTCTTAATTCAAAATTGTGGGTACAACTTGAATACCTTTTGAGCGGCGCTGATCTCTCGGTGGTTCCTTGGATACCTCGCTCCTGCAGGAATCTTGACCGACTCACCTCAGCACTCACCACATCCTCATTAGATATATGGGATGCCCTACATAAAAAATTCTCATGGGGGTATAACTCTCCTTTAACACCTCTCCTTAACCATAAATACTTTTTACCAGGCTTATTAGATCCCGGCTTCCAATCCTGGAGTCCGAGAGAACCTCTCTTACTACATCACGTCCTCCGTGGCAATACACTTAAACCATTACATATGATACTTGTCCCTAAACCTGCCTCGTTTCTCGACAAATGGAGATACCATCAACTGCAACGTTTCTTGAGTTCTCTCCCTCATCCGCCTAGAAATTTGCAAAATTTAAATCAAATAGAAGAAATATTTCACCCATAAGACCCTCCCTTACATAGTATTTCTCTATTTTATAAAGCTCTTATTGCCCTTCAAAACCCCTCCTTTCCACCTTTCCTGGCGAGGTGGGAGAACGACCTGGGTACCCCCATCTTAGACAACCTAAAGGAAAAGGTTTTACAACTAGCGCACACCTCCTCCCTTGCTTCTAAAATGGCAGAGGTTAATTATAAACTACTCACTAGGTGGCATTACACCCCTGTTAGACTACACCAAATGTTCCCCGCCAGCTCCCCATTATGCTGGAGGAACTGTGGGAACGAAGCCACTCATGCACATGTCTGGTGGTTCTGCCCACTCATTCGGCCCTTTTGGTCGGCCATCTGCAATCTGATCTCACAGATTTCGGAGGTTAGTCTACCCATAGATCCATGAACTGTCCTTTTCCATGCCACTAAAACCCCCATAGGCTCGTATAAACGTTCACTCATTCCTCACCTATTGAACACCGCCAAAGCTTTAATACCTACCTTTTGGGGCCAAACAACAATTCCGTCTATTAAACTCTGGCTGCAGAAGGTTGATGAAGTTCAACTCATGGAGAGTATTGCCCACAACATTAAAGGGACTTCAGAAAAGCATTCAAATACTTGGGCTCCCTGGGTAAAATTTCAGTCCACCCCCTCATATAAGGATATTATAGTGCAAATCTCATAAATTTACCATTTATGCATCACCATTTAAATTTCGACAACTCAGTATATTGCACACGCATGCCAACATCCCTCTCCCCCCATCCCATTCCATCTCACCCTCTATCTTCTTTACTATCCCCTTTCTCTCCCTTAATTTTCTTTCCTATTATCTAGTTTTATACATTTCATTCTTTCTATTCGTTATATTTTACCTCTTTTCTCTAACTGAAGCAAGGTTTTTCATTTTGTTTTTATATTTTGACTCCTATGTTTGCTTTGAAAGAAGCCTCTTTCTACTCAATCATTACATTAACTTCCTTCCTTCCACTTGAATATTCTGAAGTGTTTAATGTATTCCTGGCTTCTTGACACTCAATGTTAATCTCCGTGCGTTGAAATTGACTTTGCTATATCACCATGACTGCACCTAGGTTGTGATATAAGTATATTCTGTCTTTATTTTTCTTTAATAAAAATTTATTAAAAAAAAAAAAAAAAAAAATTCAGGCCATGGTCCTCCCCTGTTTGTTCATCCTCTCATCCTCCGGCTGATCTCCTCCCTGTCCCAGCAGTCCTGCCACTGAGGCTCCTTTCTTGATCCTTCCTCTCCATTCGGACAGCCCTCTCCTCCCCATCCCCATTGCTGCTCTTAGCTCCCCCTTCGCTCCTACAATTTGTAAAAGGCCTATCATGACGTTACTCATAGCACACCCACCCAAGCCAGCCAGCTTCAGAACGGTGCATAAGCAGTTCCAAAGCTGGCCTGCCGCCAATTTTTTTTTTTTTTTTTTATGGGCAGCTGCCGTCTGCAATGGACATTTATGGACAGTGTAAAAATCAGACATTTTTAACAAACTGTCCGTAAATTTGTGGAGGGTTGGATTCCCTGAAGCAAGGTCATATTTAAAGTGGATGTAAGGCTTATTTTTTCATTAAAATATCTGACATTCTTACTTGCTTTGTGCAATGGAATTGCACAGAGTGGTCCCTTTCTTTTTTAGAGTTCCCCACCAGCACTGCCTGCTCCTTCTTCTTACGGGTGTCTCCATAGCAAGCTGGTTGCATGGGGGCACATGTGCAGGCACACTCCAAAGTCAGACTGTGTGCACCCCCCTGATTTCTCCTCACAGGATTTTACTGACAGCCATAGGCTCCCGCTGCTCTCAGAGACTCCAGTGAATGCAGGAAGGGAGGAGCAGCACTGCTGCACACATGAAAGTGCTGGATAGAGAGAAGACTCAGGTAAGTGTAAGTCTAGGTTCACATCTAAGTGGTTGTGGTCGATGCGGTTTTCAGGTGCGTTTTGCGGTGCGTTTTGCATTTTTAAACCTGCGGTTTTTAATGGGTTTTGCATGCAGTTTTCATGCATTTTGTGTTTTGCGTTTGTTTTCTTCTCTTTAAACACACTGTATATAGCTGGCTGCTAAGGAGCAGGCCGTAAAGCCGGCCGCCGCGTCCTTAACAACCGATGAGTCATCAGCTGTCAGCACTGCTGAAAGCTGAACGTAAAAAAAAAGGATTGCCTGCCTGCTAGGTCAGGAAAGGGTGGGGATGAGCGATTGTGGTAGTCTGTGGGCAGGGGGCTTAACGGAATCTGGAAGCCCCCTTCAAGGGGCTCAGATCCAGCCCCTCCCCCCATGTAAATGAGTATGCCCATTCACCAAAAAAGTGTAGAGTGAATAAAGACAGTACAAGAGTTTTTGACAAGTCCTTTATTCAAAAATAAAAAACAATGTCCCCCGATGTAGATTCATCATCAATGACGATGCCCACCGCCAGACCCAAAAAAAGAAAAAGCTCCGCTTGCGATGAATGCAACTACAGTCTGCCAGCTCCGCTGTGTGACATTTTGTCAGGGCTGGGCCCAGCCCTTCCTTCTCTGAGCTGGCTGCTCAGCTGTCGGCTAATTGCCAGCTCCTATCTCTCCACAGGTACTCAGCTGTTGGTGATATCCTGCTCGTCAGTCCTGCCTACTTAAGCCGTCCAGCTCAGAGGATCTCTGCCTTCGCCTTAGTCAACATCACAGAGATGCGCTCCTGCATTCCTGTTAAAAGACTTGCTTGGCTGACATCCCTTCTGGCTCCAGATCCTGCTTGCTGTTTTACTACACTCATCTCCGGCTCCTGACATTTGGCTTGTCTGACTATCTGTTCCGGTTCCTGAACTCTGGCTATGTTTTGAATACGTTTGTTCTATTTATTTTTATTATTAAACAAGTGTGATTTAACTGTACTTCTGTCTCGGTCTGATTTCATGGTTTCTAACACATCTCTTAACTAGCTAAGGGGTGGGTCCACCCGGCGATGTCACCTGGTGGTACGGCCCCCCTGTGACGTTGGCAGCCCAGCATGCATCGGTCAGTGAGAATTTAGATAATTTTAGTCACACAAATAGAGCTTTCTTTTGGTGGGATTTGATCACTGGATTATTTTTTTGCTATATAACATAAAAATACAAAGATTTTAGAAAAAAAAATATTTTCTACTTTCTGTTATAAAACATATCCAATAAAATTAAACGTCTTCATCATTTAGGCCAAAATGTATTCTGCTATATGTCTGTGGTAAAAAAAAAAAACCCAATAAGTGTACATTGTGACTACCTGAGCATTGTTGAGTACCTGGGGTGCCTTTTAATACCTGGGAGTAATGTTAGTGGTGGGAAGTACCTTTAGTGATGGGAAGTACCTTTAGTACCTGGGAGTAACTTTAATACCAGCGAGTAACTTAATACCAGGGAGTAACTTAGTACCTGGGAGTAACATTAATGGTGGGAATAGGGTTGCCACCTTTTCTTCAAGTCAAACCCGAACACTTTAGTGGCACACAGCAATTTTTTTTGTAGTATAAACTATACAAATATTTTGCTATCAAATAACATTTCTAATCATATGAAGTTAATAACAAGAGTGCCCCTCTACATTAGAGTCACAGAGTTCCCCTTTTACATCTGAACTCGCAGAGTTCCCTTTCACTGTAAGGGGGAACTCTGCAGACTCTGATGTAAGGGAGAACTCTGGGGACTCTAACATAAGGGATGCTCTGGGAACCCTGATTTAAGGGGGAACACTGAGAACTCTGTTGTACAGAGAGGACTCTGAAGGGGGAACATTGTGGCCTCTGGTGTAAAGGGGAACTCTGATGTAAGGGGTGCTCTGAGAACCCTAATTTACCTTTGTGTACTCACTCAGAGAGATGGATGGTGAGCTCAATCACCCCTTGGCAGTCAGCACCTCTCATCCAGATGTATCTGAGGCTGCTGGACTTAAACATTTTCTAAAGAGTATGGGCAGACACAGAGGGGTAGGGCCGGGAGGAAGAGGTGCAGATCAAGCCCTCTCTCCTCTCCCGTCTGTGGGTCTGTGGGGGGGGGATTGTTAGTGCTGGCTTTGGGCAGCATAAAAGAGAGTGTAACAGACACTCTCAGCTTAGACAACTGCAGCCAGCAACCTTGCTGGGAAGCCATAGTCCAGTCTGAATAATGTGTCTGGGTTTCAGACAGTCTGAAACCCGGACGCATAATTCCAAACCTGAACTGTCCGGGTGAATCCCGGACAGGTGGCAACCCTAGGTGGGAAGTACCTTTAATACCTGAGGGTAACTTAATACCTTGGAGTCATTTTAGTGGTGGGAAGTACCCTTAATACCTGGGAGTAACTTTAGTACCTAGGAGTAACGTTAGTACCTGGGAGTAACTTTACTGACTGGGAGTAAGGTGCTGAGAGTGTCTCAGGGAGAGTTGGGAGTAGTGAAGGTTACCAATAGCAAATCTTTCTTAATATCCCCACTAGAATAGCGGGTAAAATGTCCAACAGGATTGGTGATGCCACTCAGTGCACATCCTGCTCCATGTATGCGTTCCTTGATGAGCCAATCGAAGGCGAATACTGCTGTGCGAGATGTGAGAGAGTTGTTTCTCTGGAAGCCCAGATCCTGGTTTCGGAAAATCAGGTTGCAACACTGAGAAGCATCATCAACCTGGAAAGGAGCTTGGACATTACCCAGCAGGTGCTGGCGGGGGCCAGTCTAGAGGAGGTTAGAGACATGGAGGCACAGGACCCAGAGGTAGGTAGCTGGGTGACAGATATAAGGAGGGGTAGAGGGAAGATCACTGGGGAGGCCATTCCTGGGTTGGTACACCCCAACAAATATGCAGAGTTGCGTAATGATGGGGTTATAAGCCCAGGGGTGGCAGTGCTAGAGCAGGCGCCCTCCCCTAGCTGCCAGGGGAGTGACAGCTCCAGTAAACAGGGGGGCAGAGATACAGGAAAAGCTAGACAAGTGCTGGTAGCGGGGGAATCAATTAGGAGGACAGAGAGGGTAATCTGTCAGAAACTCCGTGATCGCCGAATGGTATGTTGTCTACCGGGCGCTCGGGTTCGGCACATCGTGGATCGGGTGGACAGATTATTGGGCGGGCTGAAGAGGACCCGGCGGTCATGGTACACGTTGGTATCAATGACAAAGTAAGAGGAAGGTGGATAGTCCTAAAAAATAATTTCAAGGACTTAGGGAACAGATTGAGGAAAAGAACCTCAAAGGTAGTTTTCTCTGAAGTACTACCTGTACCTCGAGCCACACCAGAGAGGCAGCAGGAGACTCTTTAGTAAGGACGGCCTGCACCTTAATGGGGATGGTAAAGCTCTGTTGGGAAGAAAGAGGGCCACAAAGTTGGAGGGGCTTTTAAACTAGGTATTGGGGGGGCGGACAGAGGAAGCAATAGCCGGGAGTGAGCAAAGGACAGAGAATAATAGTGGAGTCGGCGGTGATAATACAGCTGTAACATCTAATCCCAGGGTAAATGAGTGGACAATTCGAAAACAACGCCAGAGGAAACACAAGGAGGAGACAATATGCACACATACAACACTGAGAGGCGCATACACAAATGCTAGGAGCCTGGCTAACAAAATAGAGGAACTGGAGCTGCTATTACACGAGCAGGACTACTTGGACTTTGTAGGAATAACTGAAACTTGGTTTGACAGCTCACACAATTGGCTGGCCAATATACAGGGTATTCCTTGCATCGAAAGGACAGGGAAGGTAGAAGAGGGGGAGGGGTGTGTCTATATGTCAAAAATGATACAAGGGTGGTAGAGAGGAGCGACATTATGTGGAATCAGTGTGGGTAGAACTTCAAGGAGAAGGAGTAAGTGGGAAAGTTGGAACTACTATCACAGTTAGAAATGGCAGCGAAACAGGGAAGTATAATCATAATGGGGTACTTCAATTATCCTAATATGACTGGGCAGAGGGGACAGCACACTCATTAAAGGCCCGCCATTTCATGAATGTCTTACAGGACAACTTCATGTCCCAATTGGTGGATTCCCCAACTAGAAAGATTGCCCTGTTAGATCTATTAATTACGAACGATCCAAATCTGATCTCAGATGTAGCAATACGCGACAGCCTGGGATCTAGCGAGCATAGGATGATCGCATTTGGCGTAAATCATAGGAAAAGGAGGCACGAGGGTAGCACAAAAACACTAAATTTCAAACGAGACAATTTTTCTGAACTGCGTTCAATACTACAAGGCATCAATTGGGACCAAATCCTAGAAACATTGAACACAGAAGAAAAATGGTAATGCTTTAGGAGCATATTAAACAAAGGTATTACACAGTGCATTCCGATGGGCAATAAATATAGAAGAGAGAAGGTTAAACCTGGGTGGCTAAACTGTAATGTAAAAACCATCACAAAAGAGAAAAATATGGCCTTTAAAAAATATAAAAGAGATGGGTCACCATCAGTATTCCAACACTACAAGGAATGCAATAAGAAGTGTGAAAACGCCATCAGGGCGGCTAAAAAAGATCACGAGAGACACATAGTGGAAGAGAGTAAAAAAATAAATAAATACATTTTTTCGATATATTAACAGTAAAAAGGCAAAATCAGAGCACATTTCACACAAAAAGACGAGGATGAGAGGATGGTTACAGACAGGGCCGGTCCTACCATGGGACCCGGTGGGACCATTGGTCCCGGGCGGCAGGTTGACGCCCAAGTAGGCAGTGGTCCCACCCGATCTCTCCGCTCCACCTACCAGCCCTGCTCCTTATCCCACTGTGTGGATGGCCCGGCGCCGTTGCTATTAGAGGTAATGGCAAAGCACTCATGGCTCCCCCCCCATTGCTGCTGACATTTCGGGACAAAAGAAAGTCAGCTTACAGCGTAAAAGGGGGGGAGATTTCTGCTGAGCAGAGACCCCATGATGAAAGAGGGATCGCTGGAGGCATGGCTGACGCTGAGAGAAAGTAAGTGCCAGCCCCACTAATCCAATCTCCACCACCCCTGCTTGTGTCTAACCCCCCCACCATCCCTGCCTGGGTCTAACCTCCCCACCACCCCTGCCTGTGTCTAACCCCCCTCCCACCCCTGCCTGTGTCTAACCCCCCTCCCACCCCTGCCTGTGTCTAACCCCCATCACCCCTGCCTGTGTCTAATCTCCCGCCACCCATGCCTGTGTCTAACCCCCCACCACTCCTGCCTGTGTCTAACTCCCCTACCACCCCTGCCTATGTCTATGTCTAACCCCCCTACCAACCCTGCCTGTGTCTACCCCCCTACCACCCCTGCCTGTGTCTAACCCCCGCCACCCCTGCTATGTCTGACCCCCCTGCCTGTGTCTAACCGCCCACCACCCCTGCCTGTGTCTAACCCCCCGCCACCCCTGACTGTGTCTAACCCTCACCACTCCTGCCTGTGTCTAACCCCCCTACCACTCCTGCCTGTGTCTAACCCCCCTGCCACCTCTGCCTGTGTCTAACCCCCCTTCCACCCCTACCTCTGTCTAACCCCCCGCCACCCCTGCCTGTGTCTAACCCCCCTGCCACCCCTGCCTGTGTCTAACCCCCTGCCACCCCTGCCTGTGTCTAACCCCCCGCCACCTCTCCATGTGTCTAAGCCCCCTGCCACCCCTGCCTGTGTCTGACCCCCCTGCCACCCCTGCCTGTGTCTAACCCCCCGCCACCTCTCTCTGTGTCTAAGCCCCCTGCCACTCCTGCCTGTGTCTAACCCACCTACCACCCCTGCCTGTGTCTAACCCCCTGCCACCCCTGCCTGTGTCTAACCCCCCTACCACCCCTGCCTGTGTCTAACCCACCCCCAACCCCTCCCTGTGTCTAACCCCCCCCACTACCCCTCCCTGTGTCTAAGCCCCCCGCCAATCCTGCCTGTGTCTAACCCCTCTACCACCCCTGCCTGTGTCTAACCCCCTTACAGCACTTGCCCGTGTCTAACTCCCTCTACCACCCCTGCCTGTGTCTAACCCCCCTGCCAACCCTGCCTGTGTCTAACCCCTGCCACCCCTGCCTGTGTCTAAACCCCTCCTACCACCCCTGTCTGTGTCGAATAACCCCCCTGCCTGTGTCTAAAGCCCCTGCCTGTGTCTAACCCCCCACCACTCCTGCCTGTGTCTAACGCCCCTGCCACCCCTGCCTGTGTCTAACCCCCCAACACTCCTGCCTGTGCCTAACCCCCGCCACCCCTGCCTGTGTCTAACCCCCACCACACCTGCCTGTGTCTAACCCCCCCGCCACCCCTGCCTGTTTCTAACCCCCGCCACCTCTGCCTGTGCTAACCCCTCTACCACCCCTGCCTGTGTCTAACCCCCCCTACCACCCCTGCCTTTGTCTAACCCCCCCTACCACCCCTGCCTTTGTCTAACCCCCCTGCTAACCCTGCCTGTGTCCAACCCCCCTAACACCCCTGCCTGTGTCTAACCCCCCTACCACCCCTGCCTGTGTCTAAACCCCTCCTACCATGCCTGTCTGTGTGGAATAACCCCCCTGCCTGTGTCTAACTCCCCACCACTCCTGCCTGTGTCTAACCCCCCGCCACCCCTCCCTGTGTCTAACCCCCCCGCCACCCCTGCCTGCTTCTAACCCCCGCCACCTCTGCCTGTGTCTAACCCCCCTATCACCCCTGCCTGTATCTACCCCCCACCACCCCTGCCTGTGTCTAAACCCCCCACCCAACCCCCACCCCGCACAACCGCTGATGCCGCCTCTGTCTGAAACAAACCACCACTGTTGCATGTAAACCTGACTTCCTGATACATTAAATTTTTGTTTTAATTGTCATGATATAAATTAATGGATGTGGGGGCCTTTTTGGTGGGCGTGATTTTTTTTTTTTTTGGCGGGGGGGCAGCATTTCATTCCTGGGTCTAGGCAGCACACTGTCTTGGGCCAGCCCTGGTTATAGATGACACAAAGAAGGTAACTGTACTAAATGCCTTTTTCTCCTCAGTTTTTACATAGGAAAAGGAGGGGTTTACCAACAGCGACTGTACTGTTAGCAACGAGGGTATGTCCTGTGTTGTGTCACTAACAGAGGCCGGAGTGAAGGAAACACTTAATTAACTGTAGAAGGGAAAGACACTTAGGGGAGACAAGAAAATAGCTGCACGCCCCGGGAATTGTCAGAAAAAAGGGTATGTCCCCCATATGGGGTTTTTTAGCAGCAAAAAGTTTAAGGAATACTACATAGAGTATAATTGATTTTATTAGGCCATGGTATCAAAAATTTGACAAAAAAAGTCAAAACATGAGCTGTGGTACAAAGGATAAAAACAACAACATCACTAGTGTAGCTGTACACAGTAATACACAGTGCTCAAAACTTAGCGTATAGATGATATGCGAATTCTGACACGTTTCGACCCCACCGGGTCTTCTTCAGAGGATTTTATGAGCTGTAGGAATGTTTACATGTATTGAGATTCGTAGTTGTAGTCATAATGTAAAAAGGAAAGGAAAAAAGTAAACATTTTTTGTATAGTTGCCAAATATTGTTATGCGATGTTTCAAAGGCCTTTAGATGGAAAAACCCCTTACTTGATCTGAGAATCCTCGGTCCACTGGTGTATCCACAAAGGAGGGGAAAAAAGCCAAATGCTCATGTGTGTCTTACGAAGAGTCATATTTGTGGCAACCCCGATAACCTAGGAGAAGCATGGAGACGGACAGACAGCACCTGTGTTTGAAGCAATAAATCACCATACTATGAGTGTATTTCTGTTTAAACAGAGATAAAAATATAATGTGTACATTCATTATTAAAGGAATGGCAAATGAGCAGATGATAACTGGACAGGAAGCCCCCACACCATAGGTATGTCTAAAAATATATATAGAGTAGTTGTATCAAGAATCACTAGTATGATAGAAGAGAGAGTAAAAATGATGGATGAAGGGGACACAGTGTGGAATGAATGTGAGGGAAGAAGGGGAGGAGGGGAAAAGAAAAAAAAAAGAGGGGGGAGGAAGGAGGGAAGGGAGAATTTGGGGAAAGGAAAAAATGGGGATGAGATGGGAATGACTGAAGAAAAAATGTAGGCACAATGAGATGTGAGGAAGTGGGGAGTGAAAGGTAAGTGGTAAAAATAGAAAATGTGTGTGAGTGTGGCTAAAAAGAAAAAAGTAAAAAAAAAAAAAAAATTGAAAAAACAAGCTGTTATGACAAAAAACCTTAAACACAAAAAACACTGAAACCAGTAAGGAAAGGGGGGGGGGGGGATGTATGTGATGGAATGTGAGTGTGGGTGCAAAAAGGGATGGATGAACTGGGTAGAATCAAATAGAATTGTATCTAATAATAAGGTATAGAGAGGCAACATGCACCATGGGGTCCAAACTATATGAATGAAAGGGTATTATTACCTGTCCTCCTATTGCACGCAAGGCTGTAGCCATCCGGATGGAACGTTGGGGATCAAGACGAGATCCCCGCAATGTTCCATCACTATATATATAGAGGGAAAACTCACGATTGGTTGATTGCCTCAATGTAGTGCAGGTGCTTAAAAGTCCGTCCCCCAACATCCCCTCCCTGGCAGGGATAGTGCTGCAAGGTGGCACTTCACATGTGACTCCCCCGGCATTCCTGAAAACGAAGGTCCCGGCGCTGCTGTCACTTCCGCCGCAATTGCGTAACGTCATGCACACGCGCAAAGGCTCTCGTGTGCATGGGTACAGGCACGGCATTTGGAAGGGATCCGGAATGTCGCTGGCAGGGAAAGATTACACCCAGGGTGGTCCCGCCACCTAGTGGGTGTATAGGGAAGCACAGGGCCCTTGTGCCTCCCTACCCTGCCAGGAAGACATGCTCAAGCAGAGGCTCCACAACAAAACAACCAGCGGACCAGAGATCGGAGACCAGGCCTAGCAGGCGGGAAAAAGAGCGAACAACAGCATTCCAAAATACATAAAAACATCAATAACGCTACACTGTGCATAAATAGCTAATATATGAACATTATCAATTACAGTAGTTAATTGCTTTTTTAGAAAAAAAGAAGAGAAAATCTTTCAAATCTGTGAGCTGTTAAGGTGCAACTGGACATTCACACATTATCTTTACCAAGGGTAATTGGATATATATCAACTCTGGTATTTGGAATAGAGTGAATAGTATAGAAAATAATGAAAAGTAATGAAAAACGAACATGTACAAAATTTATATTGTATCGTCCCAGTTATCCACTTGGAGAAAGATATGGAGACTTCTCGGCATGTGACAAAAGGAGAAAGGAGAAAAGAAAATGTTTATATACAGAAAATCTTGTAAAAAGTCTTGTAAAAAGAATGTCTTATAAAGAGCAGATGGGTGCATATAGAATGCAAAGGTGCAAAGAGTAAAGCGCCAATCAAAATGGCTATATAAAAAGGGGGAATAGGCGATAGCCAAAGGCCCTACAGATGTACCAATATAAATGCCTTTGTTAATTCGTTTTGCCTGAGGAGAATCCTCTTAGAAAAGGGGCGAAAGAGATAGATTAATTCAGGCCAGAGGGTGACATGACCTGTAACTGGAAGATCCATTTCTGTTCTTTTTGTAACAGGACCTTGTTCCAGTCGCCTCCTCTGTCTGGTTTATGTATTATATAAAGTGCTGTAAAAGTTGCTTTTGTATGTGCAAGAATGGCGTGTCTCCCAACAGGGAGGTACCGATTGCCAATTTGCATGCTATACATATGTTTAGATATACGTCTCTCAAAACTCTTGCTTGGTTTTGCCTATGTAATAGGCGCCGCACTCACACTCCATGAAGTATACCACCCCACGGGTCTGGCAGTTCACGAAGTGTGAGGGCTTAAAGGTTTCTCCATTAGGAAGACAAAAAGTTCTTTCTTTCCTTATTAGTGGGCAGTGCGAACAGTGCCCACATGGGAAAGAGTTGGCAATGGAACAATATTTGGATCTTTTTAGTCCGTTTTTAAACTCGCTTTGGACAAGTTTGTCCTTAACTGAAGTAGCCCATTTGTAAGTTATGGATGACTGCTTAGAAATCAAATGCTTCAAACTGGAGTCATCAGTTAGAATATTCCAATGTCGTTGTAGGATGTTTCTAATAGCCACGTGTTGGTGAGAATATTGCATGATAATGCGAGTAAGATTGGAATCAAGATCTTTGGGAGGTTTATACTTAAATAGTAAGCTGGAACAGGATAGTCTTATAGTTTTGTTGTATGCTTTCCTTAAGTATGATTGGCTGTAGCCGCGTGCTAGGAGACGGTCTTGGTGGTTACCTGCCTCTTCAATAAAGAGAGTGTCGCTCAAGCAATTGCGACGAAGTCGCAAATATTGCCCATATGGGATAGGGTTCTTGAGAGGTACAGGATGGAAACTATCCGCATGAAGCACTGTGTTTCCAGCGGTACTTTTAAGGAAAAGAGTACTAGATAGCTTTCTTTCGGAGGTGGTTTTGATCAAAACATCCAGGAAGGTGACACTGTCATGATTGTAAGTCATAGTGAAATTCAGATTCCGATCGTTTATGTTAATCAGATCCTTCCCAGATGACGAAGACGTCAGCAATATACCTAAGCCACTTGGTGATGTGGCTAGTGTATTCGACGAGATCTTCGTCATCCAGGAGGGACTTCTCCCACTCCCCCAGGTACATATTGGCGTAGGATGGAGCGCAGCAAGTCCCCATCGCCACGCCTTGTACCTGGAGGTAATGGGAGTTATCGAAACTAAAGTAATTGTGGTGCAGTATGTACTGCAGACCATTAAGGAGAAAAGCATTTCATTCTGGATCATAACTCGAACTTTGTTGGAGAACCTTCTGTACAGCGAATAAACCCAGGGTATGGGGAATGCTGCTGTACAGGGCCTCTACATCAATAGTGACAAGAATGGAATGGTCCGATAAGGTAAGATCGTCAATCATTTGCAAAAATTGTATTGTGTCTGTGACAAAGGATGGCAAGGCAAGGACAAAAGGTTGAAGATGTGCATCAATGACTCGGCTCAAATTTTCAGATATGGCCCCATTGCCTGAGACAATGGAATGGCCAAGTGGACTTTTGGGATTCTTATGAATTTTGGGTAGCTCATTTGCCATTCCTTTAATAATGAATGTACACATGATATTTCTATCTCTGTTTAAACAGAAATACACTCATAGGGGGAGATTTACTAAAACTGGAGAGTGCAAATTCTGGTGCAGCTGTGCATGGTAGCCAATCAGCTTCTAACTTTAGCTTGTTCAATTGAGCTTTGACAAAAAAAAAAAACTGGAAGCTGATTGGTTTCTAAGCAGAGTATGGTGATTTAATGCTCCAAACCCAGGTGCTGTCTGTCCGCCTTCGCGCTTCTCCTAGGTTATTGGGGTTGCCACAAATGTGACTCTTTGTAAGACACGCATGAGTATTTGCCTTTTTTCCCCTCCTTTGTGGATACATCAGTCAACTGAGGATTCTCGGATCAAGTAAGGGGGTTTTGCCTCTAAAGGCCTTTGAAACATCGCATAACACAATATTTGGTAACTATACAAAAAATTTTTATTTTTTTCTTTCCTTTTTACCTTATGATTACAACTACGAATCTCAATACATGTAAACATTCTTACAGCTCATAAAATCCTCTGAAGAAGACCCGGTGGGGTCGAAACACGTCAGAATTCGTATATCATCTCTACGCTAAGTTTTGAGCACTGTGTATTATTCTGTAGAGCTACACTAGTGATGTTGTTGTTTTTATCCTTTGTACCACAGCTCATGTTTTGACCTTTTTTGTCAAATTTTTGATACCATGTCCTAATAAAATCAATTATACTCTATTTAGTATTCCTTAAACTTTTTGCTGCTAAAAAACCCCATATGGGGGGACATTCCCTTTTTTCAGACTTAATAAACTTAACACAAATAAATCACCAGGACCAGATGGCTTACACCCAAGAGTCCTCAGAGAACTCAGTCAGGTTAAAGCTAGATCATTGTTCCTAATCTTTGTAGACAGCATTGGTACCAGCTAATTGGAGAAAAGCCAATGTGGTACCAATATTCAAAAAAGGACAGACAAATCCCTGGAAACTACAGGCCAATCAAGCTAACATCAATAGTGGGTAAATTATTGAAGGGGATGATAAGGGACTATATCCAAAAATGTCCTGTAGAAAAAAATATAATTAGCAGTAATCAGCATTGGTTTACGAAAGGTCTTTCCTGCCAGACCAATCTGCTAACATTCTACGAAGAAGTGAGTTGCCATCTAGATAGGGGGAAGCCTGTGTGTTTTGTCCACCAGATGTCTATGCTGATTATCTGTATCTGTGTTAAAATTACATGTAAGGGTTGTAATTTACATAAGACAATCATATGTGGAGTGCAGACTCCATCTAGTGTTCTTTTCTGGTATTGCTGCAGTTGTTCTGTTTATTTAATTTACTATATGTGTAGTTAAGGAAGTTGTTAGTAAGCAGGGAATTCTGGGTAGAATCTTCACAGGAAGTGAAGCAGTCATCATTCTTTGAGAAGATACTGCAGGAAGCAAGACATGTATTTCTCAATCTATTGCCATCACCCCTTAGCGAACTTAAAAAGTAAGTTTTTACTATCTCATCCTATATTGTAGATCGTTGTTTCTGTAATGTATGCTGTAATGTATGCAATATTGTACTTATTGAGGTCTATTTCTGTTATTTTGTAGTTTCACCTGGCTTGTTCTAATAGAACTGAGATCAAAGAAATATGGTATCTGAAGTTTATGGGACAAGAAGGTTTAGCTATATGTCCTTGAGACAGAACACTGTGGACTTAGTGTATTTGGATTTTTTTTTTATACAATTCCCCATAAACACGCTGAGATCTGCATGCATGTACCATAAAGTTTGTGCTTGGGTAAAAAATTGTTTACAGGGACGTGTCCAAAATGTGGTGATAAATAACATGTACTCAGACTGGTCGGGAGTAGTGAGTGGGGTACCCCAAGGTTCTGTCTTGAGACCAATTTTATTCAATTTATTCATAAATGATATAGAGGATGGGATAAATAGCTCAGTTTCAGTTTTTTGCAGATGACACAAAGATAAGCAGGGCAGTAACTTCACATCAGGATACAGAAATTTTAAAGAATGACCTGAACAAAATAATGGAGTGGGCAGACAAATGGCAAATGAGGTTTAATGTGGAGAAATGTAAAGTAATGCAATTGGGGGCAAAAAACATAAATGCAAACTACTTACTAGGGGGAGAACCTCTGGGGGAATCAAGGATGGAGAAGGATCTGGGGGTCCTAGTAGATGACAGATTGAGCAATAGCATGCAATGTCAAGCTGCAGCTACCAAAGATGGCAGAATATTAGCATGCATAAAAATATACTCAAAGGATAAAACTATAATCCTGACACTTTATAAAACTCTGGTTCGGCCACATCTGGAGTTTTCTGGTCACCAGTCCTCAGAAGGGATGTGGTGGAGCTGGAGAGAGTCCAAAGAAGGGCAACAAAATGAATAAGGGGACTGGAGGACCTCAATTACGAGGAACGACTGCAAACAATAAATTTATTCTCGCTGGAGAAGCGACACTTGAGATGGGACATGGTATCAATCTACAAATCAAAGGGAAGGTCCTAGTTCTAAAGTACCTAAAAAACAGGGTGACTCTGTAGGTACTTGGTAACAATTTGTGCCAACGTCCCCAAAATTGTAATTGTAAACATGTGATGACTAAAAAATGGGACTTTAGGGGCACAACGGTATTAAACTACAAAAAAGTAGGTATGATTTTTTGAGATTTTATTAACAAAGTACAAAAAACAAAAAACAGACATAAGAGTTTAAAAAACAAGTCTGATTAGACATGGAACCTAATTGTATACACCATATGGATCCTATCCTGCATGCTCTCATGAATTCTCTTGTATCTAAAAGTAGACAATCCAAACACTCATTCCAAATGGAAAAGAATAAACTTCCCCAGACAAAAGGTGATGGAAGAATGTGGAGCTGTGATTGAAGAGAAGCTGCAGGTCTGACCGCTGCCTTTCTGATTCAAGTCAGATACAATTACTAATGGTCATTTTGCGATCAACTGATTACCCGTTTCACTGACAGTATCCACAACTACCATACATAATTGCTCCTGAAGAAGCGTTTTTGTTAACGTGAAACATGTTGAGCAATTAGAGAGCACCTCACCTTGGACTACCAGACCTGCAGCTTCTCTTCAATCACAGCTCCACATTCTTCCATCACCTTTTGTAGGTGAATCCAGGTCATCACTCTCTTGTCTTCCTTCCACGCTTGCTTCCGGGCTGTGGCTCTGGTGTTGGAGTTGTGGCAGGAGGTGAAGGAGGAGGAGGAGGATGGTCCAACTCACACAGGTGGGTTTTGCTTGTGAGTTCGCCCCTCAACCCCTTATTTAGGGCCAGATAAATCTCTTCCTCACAAAAGAGGCATTGGCCCACCTCTATTTCCTGCATTTAGCTGGCTACCATGCAGGCATAGGCCTCTTTAAGAGTGGGGGTGGTCCTGAGGGCCACAGTAGCCTCTCGAATCAAAGAAAGCGCTGACTGCTGCACGTTCCTCCCCTTCTTGGTACTTTTTGTTGGAAGGCGGAGAGGAGGAACCTAAGATTCCGTCAAGCTACTGGGCCCGGCCACCTCCTGGCTGACACTTTCCCCCGCCACCTCCTAGCTGCCACTTTCCACAGCCTCCTCCTGGCTGAGGCTTTCCTGTGTATGAAAATGGGACATATTTTTAATTTATTGTTCATCAAACACAATTTTGAGAAATATGTTAAACAATGCTATAACTGACTCAAGCTGGGCTCCTCCACATCTTCTTCCTGGGTGGAAGGCTCAGGTTGGACTTCTGAAGCCTCATCTGAGGTGGAAGGAAGAGTGGAAGGAAGTGTGGAAGGAAGGGTTGAGAGTGATGGCCTGATTTCATTCTGGTCTGACAAAAATTGCAGTCTGTCATAGTACCACAACCTGGGGACATAAACATCATCCTCCTGATCTCATGGAATCCTGGACATTCTTGCGCTCCCTATTATATGTGCTCCTCAAGCCACCAATTTTGACCTTCAAATAGTTGATGTTTGCCGTGGGGATCTGCGGCTTCACCAATTCCAGCAACTGATCCAGCACTGCCTGCCTCTTTCTTTTATTAGTATAAAAGGGTTGTTTTACCTGCCACAGACAGGGCAGCTCTCTGTACATATCTGTGTAAGGAGAGGACACTTAGCAGCTGTTTACACATCTGGACGCAGGAGCACTAGTGTGGGACACCAGAACAAACTTTTTAGGGTGTCCCACACAGGTGCTCCAGTGGATACTAGGGGTCCCTACATGTGTGAAACTTGCACAAAACAGGTAATTATTTCAGCTTTAAAAAGGCAAAAAATAATGTTTTTAGCTTGGAACTCTGCCAAAACAGACAATTGTACGTCACTTCCAAGCAATGTTTCATATTCCTATTTCTGGCCTCAATTATCTGCGTGCCTATACCTATTTTTTAATTCACATAGGGGAGAAAAGACTTGGGACATCTGAGGTTACCAGGGACCCCCAACCTCCTAAAGAAGGGGAACTCACAACACCACAATCTGAGGATGTGGAAGAAGGAGAGGTTTATGAAGTGGGCGAAATAGTGACCACAACAGGTGAGTGTCTGAGACCACAGATTCAGGTAATAGATGTTTGCCTGCATATTTATAACACATGGTGTGTTTTTTTAGTTTAGGTGATGTGGATGTTGTGTAAGAAGAATTTTTCACAAGTGCAAGTGCACACGTCCTCATCAGGGAGATTATGGTGTGCAATCGTGATTTACAGAAGATCAAGGAAGACATCAATGATGTGAAAAAAGACTCAAAAACATCATTGATGTTTAGGCAAACTCTAAAACACCCCAAAATTATTCACGTTTTTTGTATTTTTCTGATTTTCACAAATTTTTAAAATTTTTTAGAAAGTCAAATTTTGAAGATGCACACAGTGTGTCAACATGTGCTATCTGCCATCATGGGATATCAAGGTACGCGTTTTGTGGGTGCAACCCCTTCCTCGCAACTAAAGTAGGTGAGAGGAAGGGGTTGCACCCCCAAAACACATCCATTGATCCCCCATGATGGTCACCATCAAGTGATTGGACACTGGCAAGCCTAATTACAAGGCGAGTTCCTCCCCTATATAACCCCTCCCATATGGAGAGTACCTCAGTTTTGTAACAAAGCAATAAGTGTCCCAAAGTATAATCCAGAAGAGGGTCAGGAGCTCTGTGTCCCATGATGTATTCCCAAGAAAAGGATTTTACAGGTAAGCTGCATTTAAAAAATCCTATTTTCTTGTTCATACATCACGGGACACAGAGACTTGATAATTACTTAGTGGGATGTCCTACAGCAATGCCCAAATGGAGGGGAGGGAGACACAGATCAGAAAAAAACATAGACCGCCAATGGACTAGAGGAACTATACTGCTGCCTGCAGCACACTGCACCCGAAGGCGGCATCCTCATGCCCTCTTACATCCACCTGATAGAATCTAGTGAATGTATGCACTGAAGACCAAGTTGCAGCCTTGCAGATCTGAGCCATGGAGGCCTGGTGATGCACTGCCCATGAAGCACTAACTGCTCTAGTAGAATGCACTTAAAAGGAGGAACTTTATTCTTTACATCATAAGCCTGAATAATAACCTGTCGAATCCAACTAGAGATAATCAGTCTTTCATATCTGAGCGGTTGCCTGCAGATAGATACTGACTGCTCTCACAACATCTAAAGAGTGTAACAACTCTTCTTCCGCAAACTGCGCATCTGGAAAAAAGGACGGTAGGATCTTGATTCAGATGGAATCCTGAAACCACTTTAGGCAGAAAAGTCGGGTGAGGGCGCAACACCACCCTATCTTTGTGAATAATCAAATATGGCTCTTTACAAGAAAGAGTTGCTAATTCTGATACCCTTCTAGCCGAGGATATGGCTACCAGAAACACCAACTTCTTTGTTAAAAGATTTAAAGAAGCTTGGTGCAATGGTTCAAAAGGTTGTTCCTGTAAAACAGACGAAACCAAATTCAGATCCCATGGGCACACAGGAGGCTTTAACCGGCGGATTCAAGCGTAGTGCTCCCCAAGCAAAGCCCGTACAAGGGAATGAGCGGCAAGCAGTCCTTGAAAGAATACTGACAAGGCCGAGATCTGTCCCTTGATAGTACTCAAGGCCAGCTTCATTGCTACGCCTAATTGGAAAAAGGCAAGAATTCTGCTAATAGCATACTTACTAGAATGCCACCCTCTGGATTCACACCAGGAAACATATGCTTTCCAGATTCTGTAGTAGATGAGCCGGCTTCCTAGCATTAACCAGGGTGGACAGGACTGGCCCCAAGAGGCCACAACCCTTTAAAATGTGGGTCTCAACCGCCAAACTGTCAAATTTAGACTTTGTAAGGCAGGATGGAATATTGGACCCCGTGAGAGTAGATCTGGGCGGAGCAGAAGAACCCAAGGTCTTCCTTCTGCCATCTTTATGATCTCTGCATACCAAGGTCGCATGGGCCAAGCCGGAGCCACCAGAATTACCGGCATTCCTTCCCTTTTGACCCTCTGAATGAATCGTGGGAGATGTGAAACTAGAGGGAATGCACAGATCACAGAGTATTGATCCCATGGAATCATTAAGGCATCTGACAGTTGTGCTAGTGGATCCTTTGTTCTTGACACGAAGTTGTCCAGTTTCTTGTTGAACCTGGAGGCCAACAGGTCCACTTCCGGGGTACCCCATTTTCGACATATGGCCTGAAATATGTTGGGGTGTAGAGACCATTCTCCTGGGCACAGCTGCTGGCGACTTAGGAAATCCACCTGCCAATTTTCTACCCCTGGGATGGAGACCGCAGACAGGCAAGGAATGTCTCTCTGCCCATAAAAAAATGTGATTCACCTCTTTTTGGGCATCCAGACTCTTGGTGCCCCCTTGGTGATTGACATATGCCACAGTCGTAGCATTGTCGGACTGTATCCGGACAGGACAACCCTGCAACCTGCAAGTCCAGACCTTGAGGGCTAGCCGAATTGCCCGAATCTCCAGAATGTTGATGGGCAAGAGCCTTTCGACTCTGGACCATCTTCCTTGGGTGGAAGCTTCTTCCAAATCTGCTCCCCAGCCTATTAGGCTGGCATCTGTGGTTACCACTTTCCAAGTAACTGGAACAAAAGATTTTCCCATTAGCAGATTCTTGGTCAGCAGCCACCAATTGAGGCTCTGGTGTACCCAAGAAGACAGGCACATTGGGAGATCCAAGGCTTGTACCCTTTTGCTCCAGGCAGAGAGGATGCTGCTCTGCAAAGGCCTTTAGTGAAACTGAGCATAAGGAACAGCCTTGAAAGAGGCCACCATCTTCCCTAATAGTCTCATACAAAACCTAATGGAGGGATTCTTCCTTGCCATGACTACCCGGACCAAATCTTATATGGATTTGGCCTTTGACCCAGGTAAAAATACTCTGCTTTGGACTGTGTCTATGACCATGCCCAGATACTCCAGCCTTTTTAGGGGCATTAAGGAAGATTTTTCTAGATTGAGGACCCAGCCTAGGTACTGTAAGTACTCTACTGTGCTGAGCACACTGCGGTCTAAGTGTGCTACGGACTGTTATACAAGAAGCAAATAGTCCAGATAAGCTGTCACTGTTATGCCCCGAGCCCTTAGTTTTGCCAAGGGCGGGGCTAGAATTTTCGTGAATACTCGAGGTGCTGTAGCAAGACCGAAAGGTAGGGCCACAAATTGGAAGTGGCACTGATCCACCGCAAACCTCAGGAATCTTTGGTGAGCAGGAAATATTGGCACATGTAAATATGCATCTTTGGTGTCTATTGATGCCAAGAATTCTCCCCCCGAAGGGTGGAAACTACCGATCGGATAGATTCCATGTGGAAAGAATGAATGTCTAAAAACTGATTCAGGTCTTTTAGATCTAGAATAGGTCTGACTTCACAGTTTGGTTTTGGACCCGTAAAGAGGTTTGAGTAGAACCCTGAGCCTTGCTCCTCTGGGTTCACCTCTATAATCACCCCTTGGGATAGTAGACGTTCTAAGGCCAGAAACAAGGGTCTTCTTTTTTCTGGATTCTTGGAGGCTCTTGACCTTAGGAAACAAGAAGGCGGGAACTCCCGGAACTCCAGCTTGTAGCCCAGAGACCCCGTGGAGGTTACCCATCTGTCCTGAATCTCTTCCCGCCAGGTGCCTGCAAACTGTAGCAGCCTTCCCCCCACTCGGCCGAGCGAGGGCGCCCCTTCATAGGGAGGTTTTGGGGCTCTGCTTAACAGATCTTGAATCCCAAGACTTCTTTTGCCCTTGGGCTTGGCCTTGGATCTTTTCCTTAGTATTGTATTGGGGAGGCCATCTCCACTGCCTGGAGGACGAGGCTCCAGGGGCTGGGGAAAGAGAACGTCTAAAGATGGGACGTTTACTCTTTCTTTTGACCGGTAACAACGTGGTTTTACCCCCGGTAATCTTCTGGATGTATTTGTCCAGGTCATCCCCAAACAGGCGTTCCCCATAAAATGGGAACGCAGTCAAATATCTTTTGCACGAAGCTTCAGCTGCCCAATACTTAAGCCAAAGGGCCCTGCGCATGTGTACGAGCAGGAGGGAAAGGCAGGATGCTTGCTGAACAGAATCCTCAGTGGGGAGGAGGTTAAGTACCTGCTTCATTTGTTCCTTGAAGAACTGGCACATGCCGATTGCTGCAACCGCAGGCTGGACCACAGGCCAGCCATAGAAAAGGAGGCTTTAAATAAAGTTTCCAGCTTCTTATCAACTGGATCCTTGAAACCCTGTGCATTGTCCACAGGACAGGTCAGGCTTTTATTCACACAAGAAATTGCCACATTTATTGCTGGCACCTCCCATTTTTTGGTGAACTTTTCCTCCACCGGATAAAGCATAGAAAACCTCTTATAGGGCGTACACACGGTCGGACTTTGTTCGGACATTCCGACAACAAAATCCTAGGATTTTTTCCGACGGATGTTGGCTCAAACTTGTTTTGCCTACACACGGTCGCACAAAGTTGTCGGAATTTCCGATCGACAACCACGCGGTCATGTACACCACGTACGACGAGACTAGAAAAGGCCGGTTCAGAACCAAGCGCGGCACCCTTTGGGCTCCTTTTGCTAATCTCGTGTTAGTAAAAGTTTGGTGAGAGACGATTCGCGCTTTTTCAGACTCGTGGCTTTCAGATCGTTTTCTGCCGTTCAGTTTGTGCTTGTGGGTTTGTATCTGCTCTTCAGTGCGTGCAGTCAGTTCGTATCGGAGTTTTCTGTGTGATCTTGCCTGCTCGTTGCTGTTTTTCAGGTCGCTCTTCACAGGCCTTGCTGTTCTTCAGTGCGTTCTGTTACTTCGTTCTGAGCAGCCGACCGTTTTCTAGCCATGTTTCGTATGCGTACTCCTCGTAGAGTTCGTGCTGTGCAGGGGCTTGGTATTGGGTCCTGACCTTGACACAAGTCCAGTCCATGAACAGGGTGGGGAGGAGTTCATGGACCAAGAATTGGTTGCTTCAGCGTGACCAGTTCTCTCATATGCCTTTGCTCCGTGAGATCCGTGAGAATAATCCTGATGATTTCAGGAACTTTCTCAGGATGACGGACCCCGTGTTTCACCGTTTGTTGGCTTTGCTGACCCCCTATATCAGCAGGCAGGATACCTGCATGAGGCAAGCCATCACTCCGGAGCAGAGGTTGGTTGCTACCTTGCGGTATTTGGCCACAGGGAGAAGCCTGCAGGACCTCAAGTTCTCGACAGGCATCTCCCCCCAGGCTCTTCTTTGTGGACATTTACTGCTTGTGTTTGTTTGAGCTGACCCTGACAGAAATGTGTGGAGTGCAGAAAATGTCGTGATTGTGTAACCTTATACAAAGCACTGTTGGCTGTTATTTACTAAATGCAAAGACACTTTTCACTACAAGTGCACTTGCAACTGCACTGAAACTGCACTTGTAGTACAAAGAGGATTTGCCCTTAGGAAATTACCCCCATTTTCTCATAAAACAACAATTACATCACCCCAAAAGTGTTGTAGTGTTGAGACAATAATCCACACATTCTTGATGAACAATCTTTTTAATACCTGCACAATCACATGTGCATTTACCAAAGGTTTTTCTGACAAACCGACATGTTTGTTGTATAACAATTTTTGTGGTGGCATTATCCAAAATCAAAATGTGCATTTTATAGAAAACAGGCCTGTGTAAAACCCACAAGAAAGACACAAATCTTGATCTTACAAAGTTCACATTTGGTAGAACTGGAAGGCAATATCAGACATGAGTATTTAGGAACTGTGTTTGATATTGCGTTCAGATGGGGGGAAATCACCCCTGGAAAAGCCAAATTTGGAAGATGCACACAAATTTCACAATGTCAACATGTGCTATCTGCCATCACGGGGGATCAAGGGATGTGTTTTGGGGGAGAAAGCCCTTCCTCACCGCTACTTTATAATTGAGGAAGGTGTTGCACCCCCAAAACGCATCCATTGATCTCCCGTGATGGCAGATAGCACATGTTGGCACACTGTGTGCATCCTCCAAATTTGGCTTTGGGAAAAATCACAAAAACATTTCGCACATTGTAGCACACAAAAGAAGAAAGTGATTTGGAGGGGTTTTAAACTCGCCCCAAAACATCAATGATGTTTTTATATTTTGGAATAACATCATTGATGTTTTGCTTGATGTTTTCCAATTGTAAATTACACCCCATGATCTCCCCGATCAGGATCTGGGCACTTTCGGATGTGAAAGGATCTTCATCCACAACCTCACGATCACCTAAAAAGAGAGGAAACCCAAAATAAATTAGAACAAAACAGATATGGGCTTTGAGGCCATAGAAAGGCCCCAGGGACTTTTAAGCGGTGCTGGAGTCAATGAGGTAGAGAATGTAAGATAAAACAATTCCTTTATTAAACAATGTTTTCAAAAAAACAGACATTGACTAAAGACAAAACATTTAGAAATAGATTTACAAAGTAAATACAGAAAATTCATTTCATGGATGCAGAAATTAATACCACTTTCTCAACATGTTTCGCTTTCCTAAGCTTCTTCAGGAGATATATTATGGTATTATGATCGGCTATAAAGGTAAAAACATATATATGAAAATGAGAAATACATGTCTGCTGAATATATCTTAATCATAAATTGTTTTAGGTTTAATCATGAAGGGAAAAACAATAATTCATAAACACATTAATACAGATAAATCAAAAAATATATATATATATTTACATTAATAGAAAAAAAAAAAAAAAAAAAAAATATAACTACAAACACCACATAATACATCTCATCACAGATTCCTTTTGGATCTTACCCGTAAAGAGGGAAATATAGTGAGAAGTAGATTAGTGCTTGACTGATGTTTTGCTCTTCAGTCTGAGCCTCATTAAAAAGGCATGCAGAGAGGGATAAAAAAGTTTCTAAAAATAAAATTTTTCGAAAGAGAGAAAATTTGAAAGCAAGAAAATTAGCAAAAAGAAGCTTCTTTATGTATATATGTATAAGGTTAATTAGCAAAAAACGCTAAACTTAAGAATAAAGATGTCATCCAAGATGGAGGTAAAATTATATACCTTTGAATAGAATCAATTTACAAGTAATCCAAACATTACATCCGAAGGATGGTGAAACGCCAAGTTGCTGTGTATATAAACCGATGGCCCTTATGATGCAGCAGGACGGCAGAAAATAATGGGCAGCAAATAGGGCCAAGATCACCGCAATTAACCTGTGGATAGCTAAGCCTGGAGGTATAACTGCAGCCCACCACAAAAGAACCTGGGGGTATAAGTAAAGAGAGGGGATTGACTGAGTTTAAATCCCTGAATTTGATTTGTATGAAAAGGATCCAGTTCTACTGACAAGTAGAAAAATGACCAAAAGAAAAAAACACTTACTATTAGTGATTACAACCGTTCTCAGCGGCACTTAGATAGATAGCGTCCATCTGCCCAGCATATCATCCAAAGAAGTGACAGAGACTGGCGGGGGAATCCCCGCTTTTAAACCTCTTTAAATTAGGTTTCAAAAAAATGCCGCCATCCATCTCTTATCTGAGCCTGTGGTTGCAGACACTCACCTGTTGTGGTGACTAGTTCCACCATGTCTTCTTCCTCCTGCTCATCTTGTGTTGGGGTATTTCCCCTTTCTTCCAGAGGGGGGGGCTCTGGTCTCCTTGGATGAGGGGTGTCCTCCGAGTCTTTTCTCCCCTATGTAAACCAAAAATGGTATAATTAGCACACAGATATTTGATGGCAGAACTAGAAAGATGAAACATTGCTTGGAAGTGGGGTACAATAATCTATTTTAGCAGAGTTCCAAGATGTAGCTTTTTTAGTGTCCTTTGTCAACCTGCAATACTTTACCTGTTTAGTACAAGCTTCACAGATGTAGCCCCCCCTATAGTATACACTGGAGCACCTGTGTGGCCCCCCTAATAAAAATGGTGTTCTGGGGTCCCACACTAGTGCTCCAGTGTCCAGATGTCAAAACAGCTGCTGAGTGTCCTCTCCTTACACAGAATCTAGTTTGCATTTCATTCTAGTAACAAACCCATCTACACAACCCAATTCTTTGAAGACAAGTATAGGGCGTCAAAATGGTGGCCAAATGCATATGGCCTAAACAATGGTATTTTATCGTCCGAATTAAAAATGTGTGATCCGAACGAATAATGTGCCCATGAACATGAAAGTTGCCATTTTAAACTGTACAACAGTTCCTAAAAGCACATGGAGCAGCACGAACGTAATAAACACAAAAAAAATAGGAACACAGCACAAATACTTATTTTTTTGCAGCACTCTCCGGATCTTTCTGTACTGCTCATGTTCTCGTAATTTCAGGTCCGACCACCGCTTCCTGAGCTGATCGTCGTACCCCGAATTTCCGGTGCAGACTCCTGACCACTTTCGCCATGATCTTGGCCTTTCGGACATTGTGGTTGGGGTAAGGCCCATACTTTCCATCATAGTCGGCCTTCTTCAGGATGTCCACCATCTCCAACATCTCCCCAAAGGACATATTTGAGTCCTTTAATCTCCTTCTGGATCGGGACGTTTCAGGCTCCGGCCTTTCCTCCTCCTCCTCGTTGCTGTAATTAGCACGATCCTGCTGTCTATCCGCCATGTGCTCTTCCCCCACTGCGCCGAACGAAAAGGGGCGGGGAATAGACTAGAAAGAACGTCAGGGGCGGGCGGAGTTATACGCATGCGCAGTGTGTATAAATCGTAACGTGCGCGTCTTACGTACGATCTGTGAGCGGAGGAAGGAGCATCGGAGACGCCGATCGTGCTAACGAAGGTAGGATCTAAACTTGGGCCTATACTGCTTCGAAATGGAAGCCTATATTGTAACAAGATTAGGGGAGTTTGGCCTTACATTAGGGTTTGTCTTGTGTTGTGTCTTGCAGAGAAAATGGATGGGTTCAACGACCACAATTTCCTGCCCCTGTTCATTGACAAGTACAGGGAGCTGCCCTGTCTGTGGCAAGTGAGACACCCCCACTATAATCACAAACAGAAGAGGCAGGCAGCGCTGGAGAAACTGCTGGAGTTGGTGAAGCCGGTGGTCCCCACAGCAACCATCCCCTATTTAAAAGCTAAAATTGGTGGCCTGAGGAGCACGTATCTTAGGGAGCGCAAGAAGGTCACAGATTCCCAGAGGTCCGGAGCTGCAGCAGATGACATTTATGTCCCCAGGCTGTGGTACTACGAGAGACTGCGATTTCTGTCAGACCACACTGAAGTCAGGGAATCTCAAGATCTCTGAGGACCTGATTTATAAAGTCCTTCGTAAGGGGGAGAGTGGGGAACTGACACACAAGACGGATGTCATTGAGATCGACAATCCTCCTCCTCCTCCTGCTGCCACAACTGCACCACCACAGCCAAAGCCTGTAAGGAAGCGTGGAAGGAAGACCAAAGAGTGATTGCCCTGGGTTCAGTCTGGTCTGACAAAAGCTGCAGTCTCTCGTATGACCACAGCCTGGGGACACAGATGTCATCTGCTGCTTTCCGGATCTCTGGGACTTCTGGACCACACTGCCCTCCCTTAGATATGGACTCCTCAGGCCACCAATTTTGCTTTTAAATAATTGATGTCTGCCCTGGGGGTCCAAGGCTTCGCCATTTTCTGCAGTTTCTCCAGCGTTGCCTCCCTCTTTGTTTTTTTATAGTTGTGACCCCTTAATAAAAATTTTTCGGTAAATTCTACTCTCCTGTGTGTGTTTTCATCCAAAAAGGACAGTTTGTTGGTGACGATTCAGGTACATTTCTAAAAACATAAAATGTGAAATTAACAAGGGACAACAACACCAAACAATCTCCTACAGATTAAATAGAACAACATATCAATGGTGTTGTGGGAACTTGTCACAAAAAACACACAAACATTTTCGGGAGTACAAATCAAAATCACCAAAAAAAAAAATTAAAAAAGAGAAACACAAAAAAAGAATCTACATTAAAGTAAAAAAAAAAAAATATGTTGTCAGATGTGAGAAATCAAAATATATTGAGGGAATCCCGATAAATAGTAACGAAAGAAGTTTGTGAGAAGTGTGTGTGAATATGAGCAGCAAAACTACTTAATTCTTGTCACATTATAAAGAAGAAGAAAGTGCGCTGTATTAAACCATTTTGAACATTGCAGCGTGACGAAAGTGCTGTATCCATTGCGAACGCTAAGTTTACCAGAACGACCCGTGTCGGAATTTCTTCTGAGCATGCGTGGCACTTTGTGCGTCGGAACAGGCCACACACGGTCGGAATTGACGCGATCGGATTTTGTTGTCAGAAAATTTTATCTCCTGCTGTCCAACTTTGTGTGTCGGAAAATCCGATGGAAAATGTCCGATGGCGCCCACACACGGTCGGAATTTCCGTCAACACGCTCCGATCGGACATTGTCCATCGGAAAATCTGACCGTGTGTACGGGGCATAAGAAGGAGAAAATTGTTTATCTGGGTGACCCCAGTCATCATACAACAACTGCTCCAATAAGGGATGAATTGGGAAGGTATATGTAGCCTGTGGGGATTTCCAGGATCCCAGGGAGGCAACAGAGGATTTGGCAGCCTCAGCAGAGAGCAAACTATATGTGGTACGCACCAACTCAGTAAAGTATTGCACCTGTACTTTGAGGGCATGGCAGGCAGAAGAGAGCTTCTCCTCTTATCTTGAAGAAAAAACTTTTAGGAGAAAGCCTAGGCTGCCCCTATAGAAGTGGGATTTTTAAGGGAGACCGTAATATCTGTATAACAAGGTAAGCACAAATACATTTAGGGTTCTTTAAAGTTCTTAAACTTAAAGTTCTTTAAGTTTATTAATACAAAAAATATAATGTATAGTATAAAATCACAAAGTTTACATAATACATAGTGTATGAATGGTACTTGAGTGTACTATTTCGCGAGATGCTGGAATATGCAGAAGGCCAACATGTTTAGCAGTTTCCTGCTTTTTCAAGGGCGTCGCATGCATCTATACAATTATCTAGATTATATAAAACAACATTAGAACCATCATTTATTAAATACAAGATCAATAAATGTTTCCTTAGAAACATGTAAGTGCTTACCCACTCAGAGATAGCAAGTGCATTAACAGGGGGAGACATACATGGCGGAAACTCATGCCCAGGACCCAGTTTAACAAAGTCAGCTGATCGAAATCATTACCCTGTGGAAGCCAGATCCATAAGGGTTGGATAGTGGGATGTCAGATCATGCAGTGGCCCAAGTATCAGGAAACTATTGCCAGTGCCATTAATCTTAAAATTAAAAATAGCAATAACAATCACCGTTTATTTAGCATAAGTGGGTCAGTGGTAGAGTACTAATATATCTGACCCGTTAAATAACTATGCCTGTATTTTTACGCAAGTCACAAATGGTCCTTTAGTGTGGATCACCGGTGACCCATCCCCGGCCGCCCGTGGCACCCAGTGAAAACAATTGTATTACGCAAGGACTGAACAATTGTATCCAAATCTAAAGAATAATCATAATGATAAAATTGACACTTAATGAATTAGTTGAAAAATGCAATTGTATCCACAAAAACTAGTACATCCAGATATATAATCCTGATAATGAGCCATCTGTGTGACAGGGAGGAAACGGCACCAATGATTGGATTATTATAGCCTATATAGTATAGAGGTACATAAAATGTGTTGCAATATGTAGCTATGGTTTCCGGGCAAACCCACCCTCCTGCGTTCTGATCTTTTGCTATTATGGACAATCAGCCCACAACAGCATTACCTAACATGCCTAACAAGGCAAGTAGATACATCGAGTAGCATGTCCATTATGTTATGTAAGTTGTAGGGATGAGCTTCGTGTTCGAGTCGAACCCATGTTCGACTCGAACATTGGCTGTTCGCCCGTTCGCCGAATTGCGAACGATATGGGCCGTTCGCGCCAAATTCGTGTGGCGCGTCACGGCCCATAATTCACTGCGGCATGGCAGTGCATTGCTTGCTGATGATTGGCCAAGCATGCACTATGACCCGCATGCTTGGCCAATCACAGCGCCGCCTGAACAGAGAGCCATAATTGGCCAAAGCCAAGGAGGCTTTGGCCAATTATGGCTCAGGGGATTTAGTACACGCCCCACACTATATAAGGCCGCCTGCACGGCGGCCCTGTGTAGTGTGTGTTCCGGCGTTCATTGAGAGAGAGAGAGAGAGACAGACAGTGTCATTTGATTTGAGTAAGATAGATTAGGCAGAACAGTCAGTCAGTTAGCTGCACTTACAGTGTATTGTGTATATATATGCATCCCAGGTGTTGCATATATATATATACACTGTATTCAGTTTAGCTAGATCCGTTCCTGTTATCTTCTAGACTATTTACATTTAGTGCAGTGCGTCCTGCTCACAGTGTTCAGCTAGATCCGTTCCTGTTATCTTCCTACTGACAGGCAGGCTTGTCTGGTTACAGTATATAAAGCTACCTGAAGAAAATTACTGGTGTTCTATTTGATCCTATTAGTACCACGGTCAGGCAGCTAGACTATTTACATTTAGTACAGTGCGTCCTGCTCACAGTGTTCAGCTAGATCCGTTCCTGTTATCTTCCTACTGACAGGCAGGCTTGTCTGGTTACAGTATATAAAGCTACCTGAAGAAAATTACTGGTGTTCTATTTGATCCTATTAGTACCACGGTCAGGCAGCTAGACTATTTACATTTAGTACAGTGCGTCCTGCTCACAGTGTTCAGCTAGATCCGTTCCTGTTATCTTCCTACTGACAGGCAGGCTTGTCTGGTTACAGTATATAAAGCTACCTGAAGAAAATTACTGGTGTTCTATTTGATCCTATTAGTACCACGGTCAGGCAGCTAGACTATTTACATTTAGTACAGTGCGTCCTGCTCACAGTGTTCAGCTAGATCCGTTCCTGTTATCTTCCTACTGACAGGCAGGCTTGTCTGGTTACAGTATATAAAGCTACCTGAAGAAAATTACTGGTGTTCTATTTGATCCTATTAGTACCACGGTCAGGCAGCTAGACTATTTACATTTAGTACAGTGCGTCCTGCTCACAGTGTTCAGCTAGATCCGTTCCTGTTATCTTCCTACTGACAGGCAGGCTTGTCTGGTTACAGTATATAAAGCTACCTGAAGAAAATTACTGGTGTTCTATCCCAGCTTAGTGCAGCTACAGGCCATTAGTATGTCTGGAAGGCCAAGAAGGAGAGGCAGACAGTCACAAGCCAATAAGAGAGGGCAAGCAGGCTCTGTGTCTAGTGCTGGTCGTGGAGACGGTGCATCCTCATCAGCACGTGGCCATGGGACACGCTGGGCCTTTTTTTCGGCAGCTGGCCGTGTTGAGCCGCAACATGCGGAAGACTTGGTCGAGTGGATGACCAAGCCGTCCTCATCCTCCTCATCCTCTCTCACCCATGCCCAGGGTGCTTTGTCTGGCAAAGCAGCGGCCTCTTCCCTCAGCTCAATGTCATCAGTGACTCCTTCCCTAGCTCCACCATGTCCTCATGAGGATTCCCTCGAACTGTTTGACCACAGTGTTGGGTACATGCTCCAGGAGGATGCCCAGCGTTTGGAAGGCTCTGATGATGATACTGAGCTCGATGAAGGCAGTAACATGAGCACGGACAGAGGGGGTGCCCAAGAAGGACAGCAATCTGGCAGTCATGCTCCCCCTGCTGCAGCATACTGCTAGGTTTGCTCCAGTGATGAGGAGGGAGGGGATGATGAGGTCACTGACTCAACGTGGGTGCCTGATAGGTGAGAGGAGGAGGAGGAGAAGGAGGAGGCGGCACATCACCAACGAGGCAGGATGCCCTCCAGGGGCCAGCCTAAGGGCAGCACATTGACTGCATCACACCCCAAAGCTCCACATGTGCAGGGCGCTGCAGTCTCTGCGCGTTATTCAAAAAGTTCTTTGGTGTGGGCCTTTTTTGAGACGAGTGCATCAGATCGCACCGCTGCTATTTGCAACATATGTCTCAAGCGTATCTCACGTGGCCAAAACATCTCCCGCTTGGGTACCACATGCTTGACCAGACATATGTTGACCTGCCATGCAGTTCGTTGGCAAGCGTATCTAAAAGACCCACACCAAAGAACAAAGAGGATCTCTCCTTGCTCCTCATCAGCTGAGATTTCCAACCCCACTAGACCTCCAGTCCTCTCTGAGACCTGCAGTGAGAGGAATGAAGGTGTAGAATTAGGTGTGTCACAGCCAAGTACTTGTGGGCAATCTGCTTTTGGTACACCGACGTCAGATTGTACCAGGCAAATTTCCCTGCCCCAGCTGCTGCACCGCCGAAAGAAGTTTGCTCCCAGCCATCCACATGCCCAGCGGTTGAATGCTAGCTTGGCAAAATTGCTAGCACTTCAACTGCTGCCTTTTCAGTTGGTAGACTCTGCCCCCTTCCGTGAGTTTGTGGAATGTGCGGTTCCTCAGTGGCAGGTACCCAAACGCCACTTTTTCTCACGGAAGGCGATTCCGGCTCTCTACCGGCATGTGGAAGGCAATGTCCATGCCTCGCTGGACAGGGCGGTCAGCGGTAAGGTGCATATTACCGCTGACTCATGGTCCAGCAGGCATGGACAGGGACGTTACCTAAGTTTCACGGCACATTGGGTGACTCTGCTGGCAGCTGGGAAGGATGCAGGACAAGGTGCAGTAGTGTTGGAGGTTGTTCCGCCACCACGCCTCCAAAATGCTGATTGTGACACACCTCTCTCCTCCACCCCCTCCTCTTCTTCTTCCTCCATGGCCTCTTCCTCGGAACCAGCGGTGCTCCGTAGTCGTTCAAGGGGCTACGCAAGTACGCAGGCCAAAAGATGCCATGCGGTGCTTGAGCTGGTGTGCTTGGGGGACAGGAGCCACACTGGGGCAGAGGTTCTGTCAGCTCTGCAGGGGCAGGTTCAGAGGTGGTTGACGCCACGCCAACTTAAGGCAGGAATGGTGGTTTGCGACAATGGCACCAACCTCCTCTCTGCCCTCCGACAGGGACAAATGACCCATGTGCCCTGTTTGGCTCACGTCCTTAACTTGGTGGTGCAGCGGTTCTTGGGCAGGTACCCGGGCTTACAGGATGTCCTGAGGCAGGCCAGGAAAGTCTGTGTGCATTTCCGCCGGTCATATAATGCCAGTGCTCGGCTGACGGACCTCCAAAAGGAGTTTAACCTGCCCAAGAACCGCCTAATCTGTGACATGCCCACCAGGTGGAACTCAACGTTGGCCATGCTGCAGCGGCTGCACACGCAGCAGAGGGCCATCAATGAGTACCTGTGCGACTATGGCACCAGGACAGGGTCAGGGGAGCTTGGTTTTTTTTCCCCACGCCAGTGGGCCATGATCAGGGATGCATGCACTGTCCTGTCACCATTCGAGGAGGCCACGAGGATGGTGAGCAGTGACAGTGCATGCATCAGTGACACTGTCCCCCTTGTCCACCTGTTGGAGCACACGCTGCGTGGAATAATGGACAGGGCACTTGAGGCAGAACAGAGGCAGGAAGAGGAGGACTTCCTTAGCTCTCAAGGCCCCCTTTATCCAGACAGTGTTCCTGCGTGCCCGCCGATCACACAGGAAGAGGAGGAGGAGGAGGAGGAGGAGGAGGAAGATTGTGTCAGTATGGAGGTGGAGCCTGGCACTCAGCATCAGCAGCAGTCTTTAAGGGATCAGTCCCAAGAAACACATGGACTTGTACGTGGCTGGGAGGAGGTGGCTGCGGACGTTGTCGTCCTTAGTGACCCAGAGGACTCCGGACCGAATGCCTCAGCAAACCTACGCTGCATGGCCTCCCTGATCCTGCAAAGCCTGCGTAAGGATCCTCGTATTCGTGGTATCAAGGAGAAGGACCAATACTGGCTGGCAACCCTCCTTGATCCACGTTACAAGGGTAAGGTTGCGGACCTTATCTTGCCATCGCAGAGGGAGCAGAGGATGAAACATCTTCGGGAGGCCTTGCAGAAAGGTCTGTGCAATGCGTTCCCAGAGACTGGGAGGTTACAAACTCCTGTTTCTGGACAACGTGTTGCTGAGGCTTCGGTCAGTCAAAGAAGGAGCGGTGGAGAAGGTGGCCGTCTGACCGATGCGTTCAGACAATTTTTTGGTCCGCAGCCCCAAGGTATGATCGGTTCCAGCAACCATCGCCAGCGTCTGTTTTACATGGTGCAGGAATACCTAGGGGCAAGATCAGACTTGGACACCTTTCCCACCGAAAATCCTCTGGGTTACTGGGTCTTGAGGATGGATCACTGGCCAGAGCTTGCACAGTATGCAATTGAGCTACTGGCCTGTCCTGCATCCAGCGTTCTTTCGGAACGCACATTCAGTGCTGCTGGAGGCGTGGTAACCGATCACAGGGTGCGTCTGTCCACCGACTCGGTCGATCGGCTGACCTTCATAAAAATGAATCAGTCTTGGATCACCACCAGCTACCAAGCACCTGATGCTGATGTAACCGAATAATTTTTTTTGAAATCTCAGATCCCTTCAAAGACTGCCTATGCTGATGCTGAGTGACTATCCCTGAGTAATTATCCTCTTCCTCCTCAATCATCACGCTGATAGCTTGAAAGAACATTTTTGGTTCTGGGCGCCACCACCAATGCCTAAGGCACAATTTTTCAGCCCCTGTTTAACAGGGGCGTGTTAATTACAATTTTTGATGTAATACTTTGCAGCAGGGCTCGTTCCTGCATTCCAACTAGAGTGTCTGTGAGGGGTTGCAGTGTTGTGGCACCAGCACCAGTGCCTAAGGCCCAATTTTTCTGCCCCTGTCTAACAGGGGCGTGTAATTACAATTTTTGATGCAATACTTTGCAGCAGGGCTCGTTCCTGCGTTCCAACTAGAGTGTCTGTGAGGGGTTGCAGTGTTGTGGCACCAGCACCAGTGCCTAAGGCCCAATTTTTCTGCCCCTGTCTAACAGGGGCGTGTAATTACAATTTTTGATGCAATACTTTGCAGCAGGGCTCGTTCCTGCGTTCCAACTAGAGTGTTTGTAAGGGGTTGCAGTGTTGTGGCACCAGCACCAGTGCCTAAGGCCTAATTTTTCAGCTCCTGTTCAACAGGGGCATGTAATTACAATTCTTGATCTAATATTTCACAGCAGGGCCCTGTGAGGGCTTACAGTGTTGTGGCCACAGCAACACCTAAGGCCCAAATTTCTGCTGAGTATATAGGGCAGGACCCTACTTTCAAACATCTAACTTACAAACGACTCCTACTTGCAAACGGAAGGAGACAACAGGAAGTGAGATGAAATCTACCCCTAGGAAGGGAAATTCTCTCCTGTAAGAGTTAATATGGGAAAACAATTTCTCCTTTCCACTGATGCTTTCCAATCCTTGTTCCACAAAAAACCCAAATTTTCAAAAAACATTTTTCATTGGGACAAAAAGTGAGGTGAAATCTTCTGAAGAGGAGGAAAGACAGCAAAACAAATGTCACAGGGGTGATAACCCTTCCCTATGTTTTCCAAAAAGCTTAAAAAAGATTTTTTGGCTGGAGCTATACCCTTTTTCAAAATGTACCCGTTCAAAATTACAAAGAGATTCTACTTAACAACAAACCTACAGTCCCTGTCTTGTTTGCACCGCCTGTATACTGCTGTTCAGAGTATATAGGGCCTTTCCTTATTTTAATTTGGGTGCGGGGTTCCCCTTAATATCCATACAAGACCCAAAGGGCCTGGTAATGGACTGGGGGGTACCCATGCCGTTTGTCTCACTGATTTTCATCCATATTGCCATGACCCGACATGACATTAAACCCGCAAGCAGTTTTAAATGAGATTTTTTCCTTTAAAAATGACATTTGGTGCAGGGACTGTTCTAAACACGGGAAACACTAGCCACTTTACAGGCCTACTATAGACACACCCCAGGTACGATATTTAAAGGAATATTTCACTTTTTTTTTTTTACTTTAAGCATCATTAAAATCACTGCTCCCGAAAAAACGGCCGTTTTTAAAAGTTTTTTTTGCATTGATACATGTCCCCTGGGGTAGGACCCGGGTCCCCAAAACCTTTTTAGGACAATACCATGCAAATTAGCCTTTAAAATGAGCACTTTTGATTTCGAACGTTCGAGTCCCATAGACGTCAATGGGGTTCTAACGTTCGTGCGAACTTTCGGTCCGTTCGCAGGTTCTGGTGCGAACCGAACCGGGGGGGTGTTCGGCTCATCCCTAGTAAGTTGCTCTAGCTATATGAGATGGCATGGGTGAGGGGAGGTATAGCCCAATTATTAATGAGGTGCCGATCGACCCCGACTTCACGGCGGAAGAGCTCCCGCTCTCTGTATGGTGCACTCGCTGTCGCAGGTAAGTGACGGTGAGAACGCTCTCACCGTCTGCTTATACGTGCACGATCCCTCCGGAAGTAAAGGGTCCGTGATGACCCCTGACTTCACTTCCGGAGCGGGAGCCCCTGTATTGCGCATGCGCTGAGAGGCCTGAACAGCCAACATCGCTTACGCGCACCACAACGCACCAGAAAACGTGTGAAGGGAATGAGGGAAGGGTAAATTCCCTACCCTCCTCCAGGGGCGCCCGAACAGCACCACTAATTGTCCTTGATCCAGAACGGCTGAATCACTGAGCCCTAGGAATGGAGCGCCATGCAGTCACTACAGCACCAACAATTGCAAAAAAGAAAAAAGAAAAAGAATTTGAAAAAATAATAACTAAGCATTAACAGTTTAATTTTACATAGATATAAAGATTTCCATTGATTATGCTGCATAAATACAAAATAATTCAGAAAAGGAGAGGGGGGGAGAGGGGAAGGGAGGGGTACATGTTGTATGAAAAGGGGGGGAGGGGGAAGCGGACAAAAAGTACAAAAATTGGCCACTTAGATTGATGAAAGAGTGGCAACCCCTAAGGGAAATATGTATTGGAAAAAGTATAAGTGATATACCACTTTACAAGAAAGATGACAAGGGTAGGTATATGCCCCTAAATAACAGAACTCCCAATCAGGGTTTCGAATATAATGTTTACATCAATCATGCCTTATACAAACCAATAAATAAATAAAGAGGACCAATACAAACAATTACTATTAGAGACATCACAGCTGATGGGGGAGTACTGCTTTCTACCATGACAATGTGTTATAATTAATTAAATGAATCATAGATGCCCTATATAAGTAATTATAAGATTACAGAAAGGGTTTAAATGACAGGGCAGTATTGAGCCCAGGTGGATAGGTGGCTCTCTGGTTGAAGATCCATCTGGTTTCTTGTTTGAGGATTCTTTTGTCAAAATCCCCTCCACTTTCAGATTCTGGTATCACTTCTAATGCGAAGAATTATATATATGTTGGGTCATAGCTATGATTTAATCCAACATGCTTGCATATTGGAGTATATAGTAAACCCGCATCAAGATAATAAAGATGATCCTGAATGCTCTTCGCAAATGGGCGTTTCGTCTTCCCAATATAAAACGCGCCACATAGGCACATTGCAAGGTAGACGATCCCAATAGTATTTCAGTCAGCATATGTTTTAGATTTGTGATATCCTCCTCGTGGTAGGGGGCAACCAGTGCCCTCCCTGATCCATGGGCATTGGTCACAGTTACCACATTTAAACATCCCATTTCCACCTGCCGCTCCAATAAGGGGAGCGACAGGTGCAAAATGACTATGTACCAGGCTGTCTCTAATGGAGCGAGATCTCCTGTAGGTGATCTCTGGTTTTTGCGCCACATATTTGGATATAACTGGGTCCTCTGAAAGAAAGTGCCAGTTATTTTCCATCAATTGCCGAAAGATATTCTGATGTGCACTGAATGTTTTAATGAATTTAGTTGTGGATTTAGTCTCTGGTATCTTTGTTCTAAAGATTAACGATTCTCGTGTATGTGCTTTGACCCTTTGGTAGGCTTTTTTGAGGACCTTCTTGCTATATCCCCAGATGGTAAGATGTTCATATACTGCTTTGGCTTCCAAAATAAAATCCTCCTCCCTGGCACAGTTTCGGCGCAATCCTAAATACTGACTAAAAGGTATACTTCGTACTAGGGGACGGGGATGCGCACTGGAATAGCGCAGAATTGTGTTGCCGCTGTCCTCTTCCCCTGAATTGTCCGACTGCTCACGATCCCCATCCCCAGATAGGGATATTTCATCATCAAAATGCTCATCCGATAGGGAACCTAAAGCAGAGGGAGGGGATCTACCCATTTTTCTGCAGCTCTTTAAGGAAGCTGTGATAAAAGTAGTAATCCTTCCTTCCAAACCATCCAATGCAGCCTTCATATTGTCTTCAGTGACATATACAGGGACTGTAACATTGGGAGAGGCTGCAAAGCCTGACAGGGGCACAGACTCATCCTGTGAGGCTGCCTCCAGGCTTTCAGGGGGTGGGGTGGAATCCTGCAGGCATGCCCAGAACCCCTAGAAATAGGCGGTGATCTTTTAGTGCCTCGTACTTCTCCCTGAAGCCCTCTTATGAGTAGACATAGTCCTAAGCTGCAAAGCAGAAGTACTAGTACAAATGCAATCACTGCTGTGCCCTGGTCTTACAATATAAACATTAGCTCAGTCTGCACAACCTGATGCCGAGTAGGTGTCTTAGGTATGCCTAGATCAGGATCCACTGAGATGCTTATTGCCCACAGCTCTGTGTCCCACTGCTTACAGGAGCTCTGGCGTACTGGGCTTTAAACATAGCCACTTCGCGCCTGCGCACTGGTACGCTGTGCACGCCGCACGTGCATGGCGCCGCAACCATGCCCCCCCTCCTTCCCTGCCGAAAATTACTGTAAAAGCGCGCCCGTAAGACTGATATGGCGGCGGCCGGGGGTGAGGGGGGAGAAAGGGGATTCCCTGAGAACTGCGCGGGTCCCCCGGACAGCGTGGGATCCCCTTTTATATTATGTGGCAGAGCCTGCAGCGGAGGAGGTGAGCGGCTTCTTAGACCAGCTTCACTGAGCGTGTAGGGTAGCATTGTGCCAACCTTCAGGGTTCTGGGTTCCTACTCACAGGATCCTCTTCCCTGGACCTGTAGAAGACTCTGCCAGAAATTTTTTTCGCACAACTTAATCTGTGCACCAAAGCACTAGATCCCAGAGCCCAGTCCTCAAAGAGGGACATTACAGGCAAAACCTTGTTTCTTCACACACGAGGCCCGGGTACCATCCATCTTAGGCGTATATATTGGTCCGAGGTATGGATCCGGTTTTATGCTCCTAGGCCCCCGTAGAAACCATCAAGCAGAGCTTTCTTCTTAGCACATCTTGTAGCGTGACCAACCACTTCAGACACTGGTGAAAAAACTGAGGTACTCTCCATATGCGGGGGTTATATAGGGGAGGAACTCGCCTTGTAATTAGGCTTGCCAGTGTCCAATCACCTGATGGTGACTATCTAACCCACTAAGTAATTATCAAGTCTCTGTGTCCCGTGATGTATGAACAAGAAAGGCTATTTGTACTGTTAAACCTAAAAATGTTATACAACAAATATGTTGGTTTGTTCAAAAACCCTTTTCTAATGCACATGTAATTGTGCTTTGAGTAAAATGTTTTCTACTCAACAAAGTGTGGCTTCTTCTTTCAATACTCAATACCAGTTTTAGTAGTAATTTGGTGTTTACAGTGACAATGGGGGTTATTTACTAAAGGCAAATCCACTTTGCACTACAAGTGCACTTTCAGTGCTGTTTCAGTGCACTTTCAAGTGCACTTGTAGTGTAAAGTGGATTTGCCTTTAGTAAATAACCCCCACAGTGCTCTAAAATTTGCCCCAATCAGGCCAGTTTGGGGACTCAAAACAATTAATTTATGGTGCTGAAAAGGATGTGTTTTTTTATCATTAATGCATTATATACATTAACAACAAAAACATTGTGTGTGTGTGTAGCAGACCCACAACATAATAGTTAGCTGAAGAAGAGATAGTCACCTCATGTATAAACTAAATTACGTTTACACTATTTAAGAAAATGGCTGAAAAGAAAACCCCATTGGAGAACCTAGGAGACAGCTAAAAGAAACACAAGCAGTAATTTAAATTAAATATTATTTCATTTTAACAAAAATATTTTAAAAATGTTTATCAAACATTTGCTGGCATATCAATGGCCCCCCCTACCAACAAAGTATTCCTTATAGTTTTTATGGACCTCGCGGGCACTTTGGGGGGGCAAGCCAGGACAGCCAGCTTCAAGTGCCGTCAGGGTTGTTGTTTGTTCTGGAAATCCAGCCTCAGGCCCAACTGAGGCCACATAGTTTGTAGCATTTCTCCTGAGAAAGTTGTGTAAAATGCAGCATGCAAGTATTATATGGTTTAGTTTATATTCTGCCATGTTGATTGGCGTCAGGAATAGGCGGAACTGACTGGCCATTATCCCAAAAGCATTCTCCATGACTCTGCTGGCTCTGGTAGTTAAAAACCCTCTGGTCCAGGATGAGGGTCCTCATGGGGAATGGCCGCATCAGGTGATCACCCAGCCCAAATGCTTCATCAGCGACAAAGACGAACGGTAGACCAGCCATGCTGTCTTCTGCAGGTGGCAAGCCCAAGCCACCACTCTGGAGCCATCCATAGAACTCGGTCTGGGCGATGACTCCACCATCCGACATGCGGCCATTTTGGCCACATCCACATAGAGAAACTCGTATGTCGCCGACACCACCGCCAACAACACAATACTATTAAACCCCTTGCAATTATAATAGTATGACCCCAAGTTGGGGGGTGGCACAATGTGGACATGTTTCCCATCAATTGCCCCTCTGCAGTTGGCAGTTGGGACAGTCCCACTGCTGGGCAAATTGGGAAGCCACAATCTGCCATTCCTGTGGCGTTGAAGAAAACTGTGGAGTCAAACAAGAAAAAAAAAAATTAGTACTTTTGCACATAACATTGCAAGCAGATTAAACACAAACATTCTTGGCCAACATAAGTATAAAACATTTATTTTAAGGAGTATTTAAAGACAAAAATCTAAGGTCCAATTATCAGATTCCTCATCCCGTCTGATGGCCCATTTAAAAATGTTAGGGGGGGTAGATGTTTTGGACAGGTAACCCTCTCCACTTCATTGAGAGCTGAATGCATAAATAATGTGTGTTACTTTGGCCAGCCCCTCCTTACTTACACTATTGGCAGCCCACTGGACAGGTAAGAAGTGTCATAATACAAAAATATGAATACACTCTGTACAAATTGAAGCACAATTTTACATTCTGCAATTACCTATCAAGATAATAGGAGAACAAAACTTTAAACAGTACCATTTGAAAGTATTCAGGCAGGACCTTTCACTACATGCTTTGGTGAATTCATCCATAAATATGACCACAAAAGAGGTAGGTATAGTGTGTATAGGTTTGGCAAAGTCAGAAGATAGAGTATTGTTATAGGTTGACTGAGCGGTTGGAGGGAGGGTTCCAAATGAGTTTTGCCCCCCCAAAAAAGCCTCTTGCACTCTGCCTGAATTTAGGGGGTGTTTAGGGTAAAGCACTACAAAGGACCTGACAAAATACATTGTTAAGTGACTAAACTAGGTGCATATGGGCCCAGGATAGCATGCTGGGGAGGTTAGTGAAGGCAAATATGCATGAAAGACAAAAAAGGAGCATTAAAAAATTAAAGCATTCATGAGGATAAAGGGGACATTCACAGCATATTAGAATCATGGTAATTAGGGAATGATGAAAGAAATACAATACATTAGCAAACATTAAATACATAGAATGTGATGTTAAAGGAGAAAACTTACCCTAATATAGTCCTTTTGCAGGACCAGTATGATGGCAGAACAGGTCTCTGGAATAATGATCCCCAGAGCCTGGGGGGAGATGCCTGTCGAGAACTTGATGTCCTGCAGACTTCTCCCCGTCGCCAAGTACCGCAAGGCGGCGACAAGCCTCTGCTCGGGAGTGATGGCTTGCCGCATGCAGGTTTCCTGCTTTGTAATATAAGGGGACAGCAAAGCCAACAAACGGTGAAAAACGGGGTCCATCATCCAGAGATAATTCCTGAAATCATCAGGATTATTTTCCTGGATACCACACAACAAAGGCATGTGAGAGAATTGGTCACGCTGGAGCAACCAATTCTTGGTCCATCAACTCCTCATCCCCCTGTTCATGGACTGGGCTTGGGTCAAAGTAAGAACCCCAACACCAAGCCCCCACATAGCACGAACTCTATGACGGGTACGTAACCGCAACATGGCTTCAAGACAGTCGGCTGGTCAGAACGAACTAACAAAACGCACTAAAAATCAGAAAGAACCTGAGAAGAATGAGCTGAAAATCAGAAACGAGCGGACAAGAACGCACTGCAAATCAAATAAGTACTAGAAATAGCACGCACTGAAAACCAGATGCAAACTGACTACACGCACCGAAAACCAGATACAAACCCACAAGCACAAACTGAAGAGCAATAACGATTGGAAAAGCAGGAGGCTGAGAAGCGCGTTTCGTCTCTCACCAAACTTCTACTAACATGAGATTAGCAGAAGGAGCCCAAAGGGTGGTGCACTGGCTATTGAACTTCCTTTTTCTAGTCCTGTCGTACATGTTGTACGTCAGCGCGTTCTAGCCGATCGGAATTTCCAAAAACATTTGTGCGACCGTGTGTAAGCAAGACAAGTTTCAGCCAACATGCGTCGGAAATAAATCCTTGGATTGGTTGTCGGAAATTACGATCGTCTTGGATGTATATCTTAAAAAACAGAACATACAGGGATATGGGACATAATTACAGACACTGACACACGTACACCAACACAGGTTTAACTGGATCTAATATTGTCTTTTTTTCAGACTTACCTACTATGTAACTATATATGAATTGCTTTGTGTGAATGTTACAGTGTCTACAATCTACGGTATACAGTCTGGTCCATAAATATTGGGACATCAACACAATTCTAATCTTTTTGGCTCTATACACCACCACAATGGATTTGAAATGAAACGAACAAGATGTGCTTTAACTGCAGACTTCAGCTTTAATTTGAGGGTGTTTACATCCAAATCAGGTGAACAGTGTAGGAATTACAACAGTATATGTGCCTTCCACTTTTTAGGGGCCAAAAGTAATGGGACAATTGGCTGCTCAGCTGTTCCATGGCCCGGTGTGTGTTATTCCCTTATTATTCCATTTACAAGGAGCAGATAAAAGGTCCAGAGTTCATTTGAAGTATGCTATTTGCATTTGGAATCTGTTGCTGTCAACTCTCAATATGAGATCCAAAGAGCTGTCACTATCAGTGAAGCAAGCCATCATTAGGCTGAAAAAACAAAAGAAACCCATCAGAGAGATAGCAAAACCATTAGGTGTGGCCAAATCAACTGTTTGGAACATCCATAAAAAGAAAGAACGCACCGGAAAGCTCAGCAACACCAAAAGACCCGGAAGACCACGGAAAACAACTGTGGTGGATGACCGAAGAATTTGTTCCCTGGTGAAGAAAACACCCTTCACAACAGCTGGCCAGATCAAGAACACTCTCCAGGAGGTAGGTGTATGTGTGTCAAAGTCAACAATCAAGAAAATACTTCACCAGAGTGAATACAGAGGGTTCACCACAAGATGTAAACCATTGGTGAGCCTCAAAAACAGGAAGGCCAGATTAGAGTTTGCCAAACAACATCTAAAAAAGCCTTCACAGTTCTGGAACAACATCCTATGGACAAATGAGACCAAGATCAACTTGTACCAGAGTGATGGGAAGAGAAGAGTATGGAGAAGGAAAGGAACTGCTCGTGATCCAAAGCATACCACCTTATCAGTGAAGCATGGTGGTGGTAGTGTCATGGCGTGGGCATGTATGGCTGCCGATGGAACTGGTTCTCTTGTATTTATTGATGATGTGACTGCTGTCAAAAGCAGCAGGATGATTTCTGAAGTGTTTCGGGCAATATTATCTGCTCATATTCAGAAAAGTGCTTCAGAACTCATTGGACGGCGCTTCACAGTGCAGATGGACAATGACCCGAAGCATACTGCGAAAGCAACCAAAGAGTTTTTAAAGGGAAAGACGTGGAATGTTATGCAAGGGTCAAGTCAATCACCTGACCTGAATCCGATTGAGCATGCATTTCACTTGCTGAAGACAAAACTGAAGGGAAAATGCCCCAAGAACAGGCAGGAACCGAAGACAGTTGCAGTAGAGGCCTGGCAGAGCATCACCAGAGATTAAACCCAGCGTCTGGTGTTGTCTATGTGTTCCAGACTTCAGGCTGTAATTGACTGCAAAGGATTTGCAACCAAGTATTAAAAAGTGAAAGTTTGATGGATGATTGTTATTCTGTCCCATTACTTTTGGTCCCTTAAAAAGTGGGAGGCACATATACAAACTGTTGTTATTCCTACACCGTTCACCTGATTTGGATGTAAATACCCCCAAATTAAAGCTGAAAGTCTGCAGTTAAAGAACATTTTGTTCGTTTCATTTCAAATCCTTTGTAGTGGTGCATAGAGCCAAAAAGATTAGAATTGTGTCAATGTCCCAATATTTATGGACCTGACTGTATATATTTGGAAATTGATCAATCCTCATGTATTGATGGCCTATCTCATTTCTTGGAGCCCTTAAAATGCCAGGACAGTAATTACCCCAAATGACTCCTTTTTGGAAAGTAGACAGTCTGAAGTATTTAGTAAGAGGAATGCCGAGTTTTTTTGAAGTTGTGATTTTTTTTGTCACTTTTTTTTGGAAAAAGAAGAAATTAAATAAAATATGGGTTTTTTTAGCACAATTTTTTGTGTATACTGTCAACAGTGCAGTACAGAGTCATCATATTACTGGTGTGGCGGTGATCAGGTATACTGACTGGTGATAGTATATTAACCACTTCCCAAATGTGCTGATTGATGGCTACAATGCAGTCGTCCAGTTCTGGGAGGGCATCATATGACCTGATCATTCCGACTGTGGGCAGCGCCGGCTGTATCTTTAGGACACAGCTGATCACAGATCGGAGTAAAGGTCCAATCACATGTGATCACGATGTAAACACAAGCTGGTTATCGGCATTCCTTTCCTCATGCTGACAGCGTGGAGAGGAGAGTTTGCGTGATAGGGACACCTACACTATTCAGGGCACTGATTATCAGTGTAGTTCCAACAGTGCCCACCAGTGCTGCCAATCAGTGCCCACCAGTGCTGCCAATCAGTGCTCACCAGTTCTGCCAATCAGTGCCCATCAGTGGCTCCTCATCAGTGTCACCTATTAGTGTCACCTATCAGTGTAGACTCATCAGTGGCCACCAGCGCTGCCTCATCAGTGCCGCCTCATCAGTGCCCATCAATGCAGCCTATCAGTGCCCATCAGTGTAGCCTCATCAGCGCACATCAGTGATGGCAACAAATTACCTGTTTGCAAAATTTTATAACAAGCTATAAAAAACTTTTTTTCTTTTTTCAAAATTTTCGATCTTCTTTTGTTTCTTTAGCAAAAAATAAAAAACCCGGTGGTTATTAAATACCACCAAAAGAAACCTTTGTTTGTGTGAAAAAAATTATAAAAATGTCATATGGGTATAGTGTAGCATGACCGCGCAATTGTCATTCAGCCCAGGTTAACACTGAGCTGCGGGAATGAAGCCGTGCGAGTTCAGCTGAACTCGCAGGATTTCACTCCCGCATGTCAGTCCCGATTTCGGCCGCAATTTCAGAGACATCTGTGCAGGTTTCTGCACAGATGTCAATGTAAATCGCAGCCTGAAATCGCAAAAAGCAGTACAGAACCTACTTTTTGAAATCGGTGCAGTCCAGGTACCATCTGATGGTTGTGGCCAAATCACAGCATCACAATACTTGGCACAGCTTTTATGAATAAAACCCATGGCAGGTGATAAATATACTCCCATATTATAAACAAATATTGGCAAATACAGTACTATTTGTTCTACAAAAAAAAGATATGGTAAATACAAGTACAAAATGCAACAGTGGATTAAAGTGTTTGGTCACCAATATTAAAGCGGAGTTCTACCGACATATACATTTTTTTTTCAAAAGCCATCTCTTATGATAATCTTAATCTAATGCTACAATCACTATTGTTAGTAATATCACTGCAATATTTCTTATTTTTTTGTAAAACTAACCTAAGTTTTCTTTGTGTTGCGCAGTTCCATCTTGGTTGTGGGCATGCGAAGCCCACTAGGATGCCCACTAGGATACTCTTCCAGGATACGGTGCTGCTCACCAGGGCCCTCTTTAACATTGACTGTACCCTGGGAAAACATTTTTTCTTGGGCCCCCCCATGCAATTTTTCTCTCCACCTGCACTGAGTCTACAATAAATAACAGCTAGACTCAAAATCAGTTTACTGAATCAGATCAGATTGCAATTGGTTGCCAGAGGTTACAGTGTATCATTACCACTCACTGACTGTCTGCTAAAGGTTACAGCACACATTATAGCTCACTTATTATTTGCTAGAGGTTACAGCACATGACTTCTGCTTGTTGATTGGTTGCTAGAGATTACTGTACATCTATACTGCTCACTGATTGGTTTGTAGAGGTTACTAGGCATCTTTTCCACTCACCAATTGGTTGCTGGAGGTTACTGCACATTATTAATGCTTACTGATTGGTTGCTAGAGGTCACTGCTTATCCTTACTGCTCAATGATTGGTTGCAAGAGGTTAGTGCACATCATTACTTCTCACTGGTTGGTTGCTAAAGGTTACAGCACATCATCTCCTCAAAGTCTGCACACCATGGGCTGAGGAGGTGAGGGGACCCATCAATAGACAGAAAACTCCTAGGGATTCTAGGACTTCTGGGATCAGTGGCAATGCTGTGGGAGGGGGTGTGTGATCAGTGGCAATGCCGGGGGGTTGATGGGATCAGTGGCAGTGGTGGGGGGATGGGATTAGTTAGGAGGCAGTACACTGTGACAAATTCTGAAACATGTAGAGCAAAGCTGGAAATCTTTGGCAAGTATATAGTGGGGATTCTACACTGACCACCAATGTGAGGGGGGATTTGCACTGACCACCATGTAACAGGGGATTTTACGTTACTCACCAATATAAAGAGGGATTTTTACGCTGACACCAATATAATAGGAGCATTTACACCAACCACCAGTATAAGGGGCAGTATACAATGACCTCCATGTAAGGGGGAATTTACACTGACAACCATGGTCGAGGAGATTTGTACTGACCACCAATGTAAAGGGGGATTTACACTGACTACTAGTATAAGGGCAATTCTGTGTTTACCACCAATTTAAAGGGAAATGTTTCAATGTCATGAAGAATTTACACTGACAACCAATGTAATTGGGGTTTTTCATCAACAACCAATAAATGGGGATTTCTACACTCATCACCAATTTAAAGAGGGCTTCTAAGTGGACTACCAATGTAAGGGAGGATTCGAAACTGACCACAAATGAAAGTTTGGATTTTTTTTACCAATTACTAATATAAAGAGGAGTTTCTACACTGGCCACCAATGTAATGGGGATTTACACTGACCACTAATGTAATAGGAGCATTCACAGGAACCACTAATGTAAGGAGGGATTTACACTGACCACCAATGTAAGGGGGACCTTCACACTGGCCACTAGTGTGAATAAAATGTTTCTACACCAAGCACCAATGTAATGAGAAGATTTACACTGACCACCAATGTAACTGAGACATTTAGCCTGCGTTCACATTTGTGTGTGTTGGGAATGCATGCAAAATCGCTTTCCTGACACCACAGAAACATGCTGCCCTTGTTAATGACACCCTCACGCATCTGCTGAGATGTGCGTATTCACATGCACCACAATTCACGGTGCTGTTGCCCCATGTTATTTTAAAAAAGGGTTCCACCTCTAATTTGTTTACCTTTGCAGAACAGGCTGATGTTAGGTCTAATGACCACAGTTGTAGGCAGGACTGTCAAGCATGCTCCTTTACCTCCCCAGTGAGCAGCATTCAGCAGAAGTGATGGTGGATATGACCTCAGGGGGGCATGATAAACATATGAATGTCTCCTATTTACATATCAATGCCGGTTCACAGCTATTTACATATTAACCACTTAAGGACCGAGCCTCTGAGATTTGCTGATTACAAGTAAAAAACATTTTTTTTTTGCTAGAAAATTACTTAGAAAATATACACTTTTTTAATTAAAAAAATAAGACAACAGTAAAGTTAGCCCAATTTTTTTTCATATTGTGAAAGATAATGTTACGCCGAGTATATTGATACCCAACATGTCACGCTTCAAAATTGCGCTCGCTCGTGGAATGGCCACAAACTTTTACCCTTAAAAATCTCCATAGGCGACGTTTAAAAAAATTCTACAGGTTGCATGTTTTGAGTTACAGAGGAGGTCTAGGGCTATAATTATTGCTCTCACTCTACCGATTGCGGAGATACCTCACATGTGTGGTTTGAACACCATTTTCATGTGCAGGCTCTACTCACGTATGTGTTCGCTTCTTCCTGCGAGCTCGGCGGGATGGGGCACATTTAAAAAATTTTTGATTTTTTTTTTCTTATTTATTTTACCTTTTATTTTTAATTTTACACTGTTCTTTTAAAAAAAATGTGTCACTTTTATTCCTATTACAAGGAATGTAAACATCCCTTGTTAATGAAAAAAAGCATGTCAGGACCTCTTAAATATGAGATCTGGGGTCAAAAAGACCTCAGATCTCATATTTACACTAAAATGCAATAAAAAGATGGGCGGAAGTGACGTTTTGATGTCGCTTCCGCCCTGCAATGGTATGGAGATGGGTGGGGGCCATCTTCCTCCCTCACTCGTCTCCATACCCAGAAAGGACAAGGATCCGAGCGCACTGGAGAGCGGCCAGAGGGGGGGGGTCCTCTCGCACCGCCGATAAAAGTGATCTTGCGGTGAATCCGCCACAAAGACCACCATTATCGGAACCCGGACGGCCCGCGGAAGAAGAGAATACCAGGGTTATGGCAGTTAGCTGCTGCCATAACAAAGATATCCCTCTTCAAAGTTAGGACGTATATCGGCATGCGGTCCAGAAGTGGTTAATGCCGCCACTATTTACATATGAATGCAGGTTATTTACATGTAAACACAGGGTCTGCAGGTGAGTCATCTGTACATGGTAATAGGCAGAGCTGGACAGCATTAGTAACAGAACTTCACACTGAGATATTAAGACACAGTACAGGACTAAAACTTCAAGGGACAAGGGAATTTGAACTGGGATAGTTGGCAAGTATGTAGCAGCTGCTTTGGGCCCCACAACAATGATGGGGCCCAGGGCAGATGCCCCTTTTGCCGTGCCTTAAAGATGGCCCTGCTGCTGACTAACCAGCATTCACCCGATCTCGCGCATGTGCATTATACACACCTCGCAGGGCAGGAAATGTCTTTGGGATCTTGCAATGATGAGAGGTGGCAATGCCCACTGACTCCTGGGAATTATGCCACACATCTCCCAGGAGCCAGTGCGCAGCAGGATATTGCGTACATCGCCAAGGAGGGGAGTGACAGGAAGTGCTAAGGAATGCCTTGTAATCAAGGTAAGCACAGGGAAAAAAAATATAATTGCCCATTGCAGTGAGTATAGTCAGGTCTGAAGCGGATGATGTGGAGATAGAAAAGTGGATGGAACTCCCCTTTAAATGTCTGCCTAGCAAAATAGGAGAGTTAAAAGCTTTGGTGCATGAAAAGAACTATGATTTAATTAATATTGCTGAATCTTGGCTTCTTTCTTCACATTATTAGGTTGTTAATGTTCCCAGCTATGCTCTCTTTTGGATAGACAGGGTAAAAGAAAAAAGGTGACAGTATCTGCTTAATGTAAGGCGCAAGGTACATATGGGTGTGCATACCGCAGAGTTTTAATGAAGCAGTAGAGACCCAGTCACCGCTGACATCTGTTGCTCCATAGAGATGTATGGAGCGACAGTTCAGGTCCGCCTGAAAAAACTGACAGGGAGATCTGAACGGTCCGCACGTGTGAAAGGGCCCTAACAGTGTAAATTTGCTGTCCCCTCAAAATAACTCAACACACAGCCATTAATGTCTAAACCACTGACAACAAAAGTGAGTACACCCCTAAGTGAAAATGTCCCTATTGGGCCCATTAGCCATTTTCCCTCCCTAACGTCATGTGACTTGTCAGTGTTACAAGGTCTCAGGTGTGAATGGGAAGCAGGTGTGTTAAATTTGGTGTTATCGCTCTCACTTTCTCATACTGGTCATTGGAAGTTCAACATGGCACCTCATGGCAAAGAACTCTCTGAGGATCTGAAAAAAAGAATTGCTGCTCTACATAAAGGTGGCCTAGGCTATAAGAAGATTGCCAAGACCCTGAAACTAAGCTGCAGCATGGTGGCCAAGACCATACAGCGGTTTAATAGGACAGGTTCCACTCAGAACAGGCCTCGCCATGGTCAGCCAAAGTAGTTGAATGCACGTGCTTAGGATCATATCCAGAGGTTGTGTTTGGGAGATAGATGTATGAGTGCTGCCAGCATTGCTGCAGAGGTTGAAGGGGTTGGGGATCAGCCTGTCAATGCTTAGACCATACACCATACACTGCATCAAATTGATCTGCATGGCTGTCATCCCAGAAGGAAGCCTCTTCCAAAGATGGTGCACAAGAAACAGTTACCCGCAAACAGTTTGTTGACGACAAGCAGATTACTGAAACCATGTCCTGTGGTCTGATGAGACCAAGATTAACTTATTTGATTCAGATGGTGTCAAGCATGTGTGCTGGCAACCAGGTGAGGAGCACAAAGACAATTGTTTTTTGCCTACAGTCAAGCATGGTGGTGGGAGTATCAAGCATGGTGGTGGGAGACTGAGCGCAGGGCAGTATTCCAACATGATAAGGACCCCAAACACACCTCCAAGACAACCACTGCCTTGCTAAAGAAGCTGAGGGTAAAGGTGATGTACTGGCCAAGCATGTCTTCAGACCTAAACCCTATTGAACATCTGTGGGGCATCCACCCATCCGTGATGTCATCATGGAGGAGTGGAAGAGGACTCTAGTGGCAACCTGTGAAGCTCTGGTGAACTCTATGCCCAGGAGGGTTAAGGCAGTGCTGGAAAATAATGGTGACCACACAAAATATTGACACTTTGGGCCTAATTTGGACATTTCCACTAATGCCGTGTACACACGGGCAGACTTTTCGACCGAACTCGTCCACCAGAATGAATCCGTCACACAATCCGACCATATGTGGGCTTCATCTGACTTCCGACTGACCTTTTTGGTCAAAAATCAGACGGACTTTAGATTTGAAACATATTTCAAATCTTTCCGACGGATTCGAGTCTGGTTGAAAAATCTGTTCGTATGTATGCTAGTCCGACGGACGAAAACTGACGCTAGGGCAGCTATTGGCTACTGGCTAACAACTTCCTTAGTTTAATCCGGTCGTACGTCATCACGTACGAATCCGTCGGACTTTGGTGTGATCGTGTGTAGCCAAGTCCGTTCATTCGAAAGTCTGTCGGAAGTCCGTCAAAAGTCCATTGAAAGTCCGTCAGAAAGACCATCGGACCTGTGATGCCGAAAAGTCCGCCCATGTGTACACGGCATTAGGGGTGTACTCACTTTTGTTACCAGCGGTTTAGACATTAATGGCTGTGTGTTGAGTTATTTTATGCGAACAGCAAATATACATTGTTATACAAGCTGTAATAATGTGGATATGGGGGTTACTGCGCTGACTTCAAGTGTCAAGAAAAAAGCAGCTACATAAACAATGTGACAAACATATAAAACGTGAATGGTGAAAATAGCGCTGACAAGTGAACACATATATCGTTATATAAGTGAAACAGTGCAAAAATCAAATATGCAAAAGTAATATACATGGAAATGTGAAAAAGTCCAATGAATGAAGAAAGGGGCCTTATGCGTCAACCAGCAAATGATGATAAATCAAGGATGGAATAAGCTGACACTGTCCGGCATAGGAAGCATCAAAGATAGTACATCTTCAACAAAGGGAAAAAGTATATATACTCTTAACAGAACAGGTGGACTCGAATGTCAGTGACAGCGAGTCATAAAAGCAAAAGTGCCAAACTCGGCGGGTAGACGGAACTCCAAGGGATCCAGAACCTCAAAGCATGAATCCAGGGATATTGTGGGTGACCACCAAACAAGCTTCCGATGGAAGGAGCGCCAAGTCTGGATCTTAGATGTAAAAAGACCGGGTGGACCACAGGACAACTGTCATCCAGATGGTTATGTAAAGAAAAAAGGCTTCCATATGGTGTAGGTCAAAAAAATTTTTTTTTTTAATGTCTAAAAACCAGCATACAGCAATAAATATAAAAACTGTGATCACAGAATAAAATTTAGGGCAATGTGGAGAGCGATAAGCCTAGCCCGATGCGTTTCAATCAAAAGGGCCTTCAACTGGGGCATATAACAGCTCCCCCACATTGCTTACGAGTATTTATAGACTACATAGGAATAAAGATGAATCATTGAGAACCAATTGACCCTCAGAGGTTCAGAGGCCAATGAATGAAGCCGGAACAGTCACCTGACGTGCATGAGTTCCAAGCCTCAATGTAAGGACCAGTAGTAGAGGAGAACGCCGATCACAAGGGGTCAGGAACAGGCTGGGTAATGACCTAGAAGTATACGCTAATTGTACCCGGAAATTGCGTGGCCAACACGAGGCAAACACTTAGTTGCAAAGCCAGCGAAAATCGGGTACATACGGTCACATGACAACCTAGGACCAATCCTGACCACGGAGGTCACAGATCACATGACCGGGGCAAAATACAAAAGCCTGACACAGTCCCCTACATAATCAGCGCTAATTCCTCAGCACAATGCCCAATCATCAATCTAAAAGAAACAATAGGCAAAGGAACATATGCAAACGTGTAAAAAATAAATGATGAATTTGGTAGCACAAGTGGTGAAATGTCTCATGGGGTAAGTGCGTGCTGTGACGGTTGAGGTGAATGTGTTTGTTTTGTGTCTCCCTCCAGTGTTATTGAGGCACACATTACACTTCCGGCACGGATAGTAACCCTTGCACTGTTGAAAAAAAGAAACTGTTTTGGTGGGATCGATCACATTAGGTGCAATTTGTCCCTGTATTGACCGTGCCCCTCTAAATATCACACCCGCTTGTTCTGGAAGGGCTGGACCCAAAAATCTATGGTTCTGAAGAATTTTCCAATGCTTCTTAAAGATCTCTCTAATCTACCTAGTTTGAATAGCAGAAGTGGTAATAAAAGACCACCTTTTTTTGTCCAAGGCAGCTTTAGGACGTTCTGTCAAAAGAGATTTCCTGTGCATTTGGGATACACTACTAATCTCAACATCTAGGTCAGCAGGTCTATAACCCTTTTCTAAAAACCTGTCCTTAAGGACTTGGGACTGGGAAAAAAAATCAGTAATCCTCGTGCAGTTCCTGTGTAACCTCAGAAACTGACTATGAGGGACCGACTTCAGCCATTGTGTCTGATGGCAGCTATCAACTGGAATATATCCGTTTCGATCCGTCGGCTTAAAGTAGGTCTTAAATTCTAGATATTGATCAACCACCATTATCTCCAGGTCAAGGAAATGAATGGAGGTTGAACCAGCTTCATAACTCAGGACTATCCCCCTATAGTTAAGATTTAGTGCAGCCATTAACACATCCAAAAATTCACGATCCCCATTCCATAGGAGGAGGATGTCATCATTGTACCTAGCCCAGAGAACCAATTCAGGTCTCTGGAAGGCATAGAGGACATCCTCCTCCCACTGGGCCATGAAAAGGTTGGCCAAACTCTGGGCGAACTTGGTCCCCATGGCAACATCTTTCTTTTGTAGATAGAATTGGTTTTGAAACCAAAAATAATTATGCCGAGTGGCAAACCTAAGGAGTTGCATGAAAAAATTCTGCTGGACCAGAGAGAGAGTGGTGTTCTTGGAAAGATCATTTTCGACAGCGGAGAAGCCCAAATCATGAGGTATGCACGTGTAAAGTGCGGGAACATCTGCTGTCACTGTAATCATACCCTCCCTTAAGTCCACGGACTCAAGAAGTCGAATGGTATCTTGAGTTTCCTTGAGATAAGAAGGAATTGTTCGAACAATCAGTTGAAGGTGAAAGTCCACATATCTACCAGTTCGAGAGGTAACAGAGTCAATCCCGCTGACTATAGGACAGCCAGGGGGATTGACTGGGTCCTAGTGGACCTCGGGAAGGTAATAAATGGCGGGGATATGTGGAACCAGTGGGACAAGAAAAACTTTCTCTTTTTTGTCTAAAATCCCCAATGAGAAACCTTCATTGATCAAATTGACCAGGGCGTTTTTGTAATTAGCAGTAGGGTCCATGGGGATGAGGCTATATGTACCAGGATCGCCCAGGATCCTAGTCATCTCCTTTACATAGTCATCCTTATCCAATATAACAATCCCCTTGACTCCCCTCGGGGCGAATAATCAGATTTTTTTGTTCGCAGAGTTGTTTTAGTCCCGCTTTGACATTTGGGTCAATGTGGACATTTTTGTGGGATAATTTCTCAAGATCTTGTAGAACTAAACTGCGGAAAACATGAATAGATGGCGCTATAGTCCCAGGGGGGTTGACTAAAGAGGGATTAGATAATCCTGAATGTACATGACTACCTACAATTTCTGCTGGTACAACTCTAGGGGGTTGGGCGAGAAAGTGTCTCTGAATACTCAGTTTACGGGTAATAAATCTATGAAGGTTGTAAACTTGTGATTTTTGGGGAACATATTTCAAACCTTTATCTAATACCGATTTCTCAGCATCTGTCAAAATGGCAGAACTCAGATTGAAAATGCCAGCACCCTTTAGGTTCTTTTTCTTTTTGCCTTGGATCCTCCACCCCCCTCGGGTCCCTCTTTTCGTTCTTGGCTTGCCGGGTACTCCTGCATGGGTCTCGGAAAACCTGAATGGTAGGAGGAACCAGGGTAACTTTGATTGTAATTGTAGAGGGATTTATTACATAGATCCTCTTCTCTATCATAGTAAGAATGAGGTGTCCCGTGGGGCATTATCTCGAAGTGGTGTAAATCGATTCTGCATATGTATTGGTGTTCTTTGGTTATAATCGTTGTTCTGGTAACCCTGGTTGTAGTCATCATGACCTTGGGTTTTTTCCACTATTTATTTGCTGTACAGAATGATTGTTCATGTAGTTAATGCAGAGCTCCACCCAAAAGGGTAAGCGCCGCTTGTCTGCCTCCTACCTATTTGATGTCTGTTTACCTGCACTGTCTCCATTGTAGGGGCCCCAGAGCATTATTTTGCCCAGGTGCCCATGATGCTATTAAGACGGCCCTGATTGTGATCATGTGATCGCATATTGATCTCATGATGACTGGACCCCGAGTACTGTACTCTGCAATCTACTGGGGGGGGGGGGGTTTGGGCGCTGCACGGAGCAGGCACATGAAGTACATGTACGTGATTTTGCCTGCACATACTGCCCCGCTGCAGTATATGTACTATGGTGGGTCAGCAAGTGGTTAATACATTTATTAGCCCCCCAGTAATGGCTCTCCCCACTATCATAGGCTTTGCTGAGGCAGCGGGAGCCATTGGCTCCCACTGCTGTCAATCAAACCCTGTGATGAAGGAGCGGGAAGCAGGGCCTAGCTGCATTGTCTGTGTCTGTAGATGTAGGCAGAGCGGCTCAGGATCAAGACTGCAGGTGTGCTACAATACAAAGGCACCCCGAGAAGAGGTGGAGCCAGGAACACCAGCAGGGGACACGAGAAAAGGAGGATCGGGCCACTGTGTTTATTCTATTACATAAAGCTGGTTCACTAGCTCATGGGCTCACTGGCTGTGACTGGCTCCCGCTGCTTTCTCAGCCAATGAGGAGGGAGAGTCCCAGGAGAGCTGAGGCTCTCATGCAGACCGCTTGATCGTGATGAGGCTTGGATAACTATTAGAGGGGCTGCTGCACACAGAAGGTTTTTAACCTTCATGTATAGAATGCATGAAGGTAAAAAACCTTCAGCCTTTAGAAACACTTTAACCACTTCACACCCAGCAGGATTTACCCACTTCCTGACCAGGCCATTTGTCACCTCTGCGGTCTTTATTTTTTGGGCTATAAACAAAAAAAGAGCGTCAATTTTGAAAAAAAAAACACACATTTTTAACTTGCTGCTATATAACATTTCCGAAAAAAAGAAAAAGTAAAAAAAACAATTTTTTCATCAGTTTAGGCCAATATGCATTCTGCTATTCAAGTGTATATTGATTGGTTTGCTCAAAAGTTATTACATCTACAAAATAGGGGATAGATTTATGGCATTTTTTTTTTTTTTTACTAGTAATGGCGGCGATCAGTGATTTTTAGCGGGACTGTGACATTGAAGATCGGACACCTAATTTACATTTTTGACACTTTTTTGGGAACCAGTGACATTATTACAGTCATCAGTGCTAAAAAGATGCACTGTTATTGTATTAATGACACTGGCAGGGAAGGGGTTAACATTAGGGGCGATCAAGGGGTTAAATGTGCTCCCTGCAGGTGTTTTCTAACTGTATGGGGGAATGTGTGACTGGGGAAACACACAGATCCATCTTCCTGCTTAGTAGAAAGACAGGATCTGTGTGATCTTGTTTACACAGGCAGATCTCCGTTCTGTCACCGTGAGGAACGATCGCTAGTGGCCGGCGGACATTGAGCCAGCCGGACCCACTGATTGGCTCCTCCGCTGGCCAATGGGAGCGCGCGTGCGCCCACAATAGTGAGTCCCCGGGCCAACGTACAGCTACGGCGATTAGCAGTATCTTGCTACCATGCCACAGTATAATGACAGAGGCTGGTCAGCAAGTGGTTAAACTTTACAATCACTTAAATAGTGATACCTCCAGTAGAATGTAGCAGCAAAGTCCAATTGTAGGGGCCACTGAGGATGATGTGGCATCTGGAGACCCAAACACAAGATCAGCGGTCATGGGGGGATCCTACAACTGTAGCCCAACCAGCCCGAAATCAAGCTTCTCACCGGCAGTAACTGTGGTGTGGCATTGGAACTCAGAGTCAGACTATCTACTCTGTGCTTTAATCCCTTCCTAATAGTTTCTAATCTGTCATTAGCTGAACCTCTAATGCCGCGTACACACGACCGGACTTTCTGTCAGAGTAGACTCTGACGGTCTTTCCAACGGAGTTCCACTGAAACGGACTTGCCTACACACGATCACACCAAAGTCCGTTCATTTAGAATGTGATAACGTACGACGGGACTAGAAAAAGGAAGTTCAATAGCCAGCAGCCAATAGCTGCCCTTGCGTCGTTTTTGGTCCAACGGACTAGCATACAGATGAACGGTTTTCCTTAAGCTAAAACTAGTTCTAGTATCCCAGACTAGAAGGGACAGGGTTAACTTGATTAACAGGAGATACATATAAATAGAATAACAGGAGCTGTATATCAACTATATTGCGATAAAAACGGTTTACCTAACAACATACTAGAAGGCAGGGGCGTCGCTAGGGGGTGGCTATTGGGGCTATAGCCCCAAATCTGGGGCCCATAGCCCCGAGTCTCTTGCCGCAGGGTCCCTACCTAACCAGCGGGTCGCTGCCGCGTCTACTTTGGCGGGTGAGCTGGCTGCATGAGACAGGCAGAGGAGAGGAGAGAAGTAAGCAGGCAGACAAGCGGAGATGACATCTCTCTCCGCCCATTCCACATCAGAGCTCTTCACAGCTGGGCCTCTTCAATGTGGGAGCAAGGTGCAGCGGGCAGCAGAGAGATGACATCATCTCTCGCTGTCCACAACACATCAGCGCGGTGGAGTGGGGGTCACGTGCTTCCTATCATCGGTGGAGCTCCACTATGCAACCAGACCCCTTGCTTCAATGTCAGAGGTGCAGTAGGGAGCAGCGAGATGACATCATCTCTCACTGTGCGCCCCGCACCACCGCTCTTCTGCCCTCACTAAATGGACCAGTGCTGCCAGCCTGCCACCAATGCAGTGTCAATGCACACTTGGTGGCACTGGCTGGCAGGGCAAGTGACAATCCACATCAGTTGGCAAGTGACAACCCACATCCGGTGGCAGACGATGTGGCAAGTGACAATCTGCAAATGGTGGCAGGAGACATGGCAATCTGCAAATGGTGGCAGGAGACGTGGCAATCTGCAAATGGTGGCAGGAGATGTGGCAAGTGACAATGTGCAAATGGTGGCAGGTGATGTGGCAATCTGCAAATGGTGGCAGGTGACACCAGCCATTGCCTGCAAAATATGGCTTACCACCGGTGTCGTCCCCCCCCCCCCCCGCGCGTGCCTGAAAAAAGGTTAGTGACCCCTGCTATGGGCTCTAGCCCCAGATCTTTTGCAGACCTAGCAACGTTCCTGCTAGAAGGTGACCCATGGCCATCTCGTAAGCTACCTGTCCATCATGCTCTTGTGGCTTTGGAAATCAAAGCCGCGGTCAGAACAGCCTACAGCCATTACACTCATTGCTACATCATGTGGATCACTGTCTTAGTTTAATTCAGAAATTTCTGTCACTGTGCGCACATGTCCACCCCCTATGAATCCCCCTACCTTGCTCCTCCAGCAGTTTTTCAGATGCAGGACTGATGGACCACTTGGAGTCTCCTGCCTTCTGCTGCTTGAGTGGGCGGTAAGGGGATGTGCCTGACGTCCGATCTCATGCCCGCCTATAACAGGGTGGTGTAACAGCAGCTGAGCAGAGGGAGCTGAGGGTGTTTGCCTAGAGGTAAAATTATCTAGCAGTACATCGTGTATTAGCTTGCAGGCACCTCTGTGCTAAGTCTGCTGAGTTACTGCAGCATAGCATAGAGGTGCTGCCTGTTAGCTGACAAATGGGATAATGGCATCTCCTTTTTAATTCAGCACTGTGAGAAATTGGGCTTATTACAGCACTGTCACTGCCCCAAGGTTTTCACTGTCCTGTGGTGTGTGCCCTCCAGACCCACCTGGTGTGTGCCCTCCTGACCCACCTGATGTGTAATCTGCTGACCCACCTGATGTGTGCCCTCCTGACCCCCCTGATGTGTACCCTCCTGACCAACCCCAGATGTGTGCCCTCCTGACCCCCTCCCTGATTTGTACCCTCTCGACCCCCCCTGATATGTGCTCTCCCGACCCCTCTGATGTACACCCTCCTGACCCTGTACTGTCCCCTCCCGACTCACCTGATGTGTGCCCTCCCGGCCCACCTGATGTGTGCCCTCCCAGACCTGTACTGTTCTCTCTTGACCCCCATGATGTGTGCCCTTCCGACTCCGTACTATTCCCTTCCCTCCAGGTACGCTCAGCCTGTAGAGTACATAGTGTATCAAGCAGGGTCCTGTTGAACCTCCTCTTAAAATCTCTGCCCTGATCTGAGTTGTATCAGTTGTGGATATTTTTTTACCAATTCATACATAGTTGCATACATAGTAGGCGAGGTTGAAAAAAAAAACAGAACTCCATCAAGTCCAACCTTTGTGTGTGATTTTATGTCAGTATTACATTGTATGCCCATATGTTGTGGTCGTTCAGGTGCTTATCTAAAAGTTTTTTTAAATTATCGATGCTCCCCGCTGAAACCACTGCCTGTGGAAGGGAATTCCACATCCTAACAGCTCTTACAGTAAAGAACCCTCTACACAGTTTAAAGTTAAACCCCTTTTCTTATAATTTTAGTAAATGGCCACGTGTCTTAAATTCACTTTCGCTGAAAAGTTTTATCCCTATTATGGGGTCTCCAGTAGGGATGAGCCGAACAACCCCCGGTTCGGTTCGCACCAGAACCTGCGCACGGACCGAAAGTTTGCACGAACTTTAGGACCCCATTAAAGTCTATGGGACTCGAACGTTCAAAATCAAAAGTGCTAATTTTAAAGGCTAATATGCAAGTTATTGTCCTAAAAAGGGTTTGGGGACCCGGGTCCTGCCCCAGGGGACATGTGTCAATGCAAAAAAGTTTTAAAAATGGACGTTTTTCCGGGAGCAGTGATTTTAATGATGCTTAAAGTGAAAAAAAAAAAAAGTGAAATATTCCTTCAAAATATCGTACCTGGGGGTTGTCTATAGTATGCCTGTAAAGTGGCGCGTGTTTCCCATGCTTAGAACAGTCCCTGCACAAAATGACATTTTTAAAGGAATAAAAGTCATTTAAAACTGCTTGCGGCTTTAATGTAATATCGGGTCTCGGCAATATGGATGAAAATCAGTGAGACAAACAGCATGGGTACCCCCCCCCAGTCCATTACCAAGCCCTTTGGGTCTTGTATGGATATTAAAGGGAACCCCGCACCCAAATTGAAAAAAGGAAAGGCGTGGGGCCCCCAGGCCCTATATACTCTGAACAGCAGTATACAGGCAGTGCAAACAAGACAGGGATTGTAGGTTTGTTGTTAAGTAGAATCTGTTTGTAATTTTGAACTGGTGCATTTTTAGAGTGTAGCTCCAGCCAAAAAATCTATTTTTAAGCTTTTTGGAAAACATAGGGAAGGGTTATCACCCTTGTAACATTTGTTTTGCTGTCTGTGCACCTCTTCAGAAGATTTCACCTCACTTTCTGTCCCAATGACAAATGTTTTTTGAAAATGTGGGGTTTTTAGTAAAACAAGGATTGGTGATAAAGCATCAGTGAAGAGGAGACACGTTTTTCCCATATTAACTCTTACAGGAGAGAATTTTCCTTCCTAGGGGTAGATTTCATCTCAATTCCTGTTGTCTCCTACTGTTTGCAAGTAGGAGTCGTTTGTAAGTTGGATGTTTGAAAGTAGGGGCCTGCCCTATATACTCTGCAGAAATTGGGGCCTTAGGTGTTGGTGTTACCACAACACTGTAAGCCCTCACAGTTACTCCTGGTGGGCGCAGGAACGGGCCGTGCTGTGAAATATTAGATCAAGAATTGTAATTACATGCCATTGTTGAACAGTGGTAGACAAATTGGGCCTTTGGTGGTGGTGCTGGTGCCACAACACTGTAAGTCCTCACAGTTACTCTTGGTGGGTGCTGGAACGGGCCCTGCTGTGAAATATTATATCAAGAATTGTAATTACATGCACCTGTTGAACAGGGGCAGAAAAATTGGGCCTTTGTTAGTGGTGGTGTTGCCACAACACTATAAGCCCTCACAGTTACTCTTGGTGGGCGCGGGAATGGGCCCTGCTGTGAAATATTAGATCAAGAATTGTAATTACATGTCCCTGTTGAACAAGGGCAGAAAAATTGGGCCATAGGCACTTGTGCCACAACACTGCAACCCCTCACAGATGCTATAGTTGGAGAGCAGGTATAAGCCCTGCTGCAAAATATTGCATCAAAAATTGTAATTATATGCCCCTGTTAAACAGGGGCTGAAAATTGGGCCTTGGGCACTGGTGCTGGTGCCACAACTCTGCAACCCCTCACAGATACTCTAGTTGGGGTGTAGGAATGAGCCCTGCTGCAAAGTATTGCATCAAAAATTGTAATTATATGCCCCTGTTAAACAGGGGCTGAAAAATTGGGCCTTGGGCACTGGTGCTAGTGCCACAACACTGCAACCCCTCACAGATACTGAAATATTAGAACAAGAATTGTAATTACATGCCATTGTTGAACAGTGGTAGAAAAATTGGGCCTTTGGTGGTGGTGGTGGTGCTGGTGCTGGTGCCACAACACTGTAAGTCCTCACAGTTACTCTTGGTGGGCGCTGGAACGGGCCCTGCTGTGAAATATTATATCAAGAATTGTAATTACATGCACCTGTTGAACAGGGGCAGAAAAATTGGGCCTTTGGTGGTGGTGGTGGTGTTGCCACAACACTGTAAGCCCTCACAGTTACTCTAGAAAAATTGGGCCTTAGACACTGGGGCCACAACACTGCAACCCCTCACAGATGCTATAGTTGGAGAGCAGGAATGAGCCCTGCTGCAAAGTATTGCATCAAAAATTGTAATTACACGCCCCTGTTAAACAGGGGCAGAAAAATTGAGCCTTGGCCACTGGTGGTGGTACCCAGAACCAAAAATGTTCTTACAAGCTATCAGCATGTAAATTGAGGAGGAAGAGGATTGTCACTCAGCATTACAGGATAATCACTCAGCATCAGCATAGGCAGTCTTGAAGAGATCTCACATTTAAAAAAAAATCAATCGGTTACATCAGCATCAAGTGCTTGGTAGCTGGTGATCCAAGACTGATTCATTTTTATGAAAGTCAGCCGATCGACCAATTCGGTGGACAGGCGCACCCTGTGATCGGTTACAAAGCCTCCAGCAGCACTGAATGTGCATTCCGAAAGAAGGCTGGATGCAGGACAGGCCAGTAGCTCAATTGCATACTGTGCAAGCTCTGGCCAGTGATCCATCCTCAAGACCCAGTAACCCAGAGGATTTTCGGGGGGAAAGGTGTCCAAGTCTGATCTTCCCCCTAGGTAATCCTGCACCATGTGAATCAGACGATGGCGATGGTTGCTGGACCTGATCAGACCTTGGGGCTGCAGACTAAAAAATGTCTGAACGCATTGGTCAGACGGCCACCTTCTTCACCACTCCTTCTGTGACTGACCGAAGCCTCAGCAACACGTTATCCAGGAGGACCAGGAAATTGTAACCTTCCAGGCTCTGGAAACACGTTGCACAAACCTTTCTGCAAGGCCTCCCGAAGATGTTTCATCCTCTGCTCCCTCTGCGACGGCAAGATAAGGTTCGCAACCTTACCCTTGTAACATGGATCAAGGATGGTTGCCAGCCAGTAATTTTCCCTCCCCTTGATACCACGAATACGAGGATCCTTCTGCAGGCTTTGCAGAATCAGGGAGGCCATGTAGCGTAGGTTTTCTGAGGCATTCGGTCCAGAGTCCTCTGGGTCACTAAGGACGACATGATCCGCAGCCACCTCCTCCCAGCCACTTACAAGTCCATGGGTTTCTTCAGACTGTAAATGATCCCTTGAAGACTGCTGCTGATGCTGAGTGCCAGGCTCCACCTCCATGCTGACACAATCCTCCTCCTCCTCTTCCTGTGTAATAGGTGGGCATGCAGGAACACTGTCTGGATAAAGGGGGCCTTGAGAGGTAAGGAAGTCCTCCTCCTCCTCCCTCTGTTCTTCCTCAAGTGCCCTGTCCATTATTCCACGCAGCGTGTGCTCCAACAGGTGGACAAGAGGGACAGTGTCACTGATGCATGCTCTATCATTGCTCACCATCCTCGTGGCCTCCTCAAATGGTGACAGGACAGTGCATCCCTGATCATAGCCCACTGGTGTGGGGAAAAAAAAAACAAGGTCCCTGACCCTGTCCTGGTGCCATAGTCACATATTTACTCATTGATGGCCCTCTGCTGCGTGTGCAGCCGCTGCAGCATGGCCAACGTTGAGTTCAATCTGGTGGGCATGTCACAGATTAGGCGGTTCTTGGGCAGGTTAAATTTCTTTTGGAGGTCAGCCAGCCGAGCAGTGGCATTATATGACCTGTAGAAATGCACACAGACTTTCCTGGCCTGCCTCAGGACATCCTGTAAGTCCGGGTACCTGCCCAAGAACGGCTGCACCACCAAGTTAAGGACGTGAGCCAAACAGGGCACATGGGTCAGTTGACCCTGTCAGAGGGCAGAGAGGAGGTTGGTGCCATTGTCGCAAACTACCATACCTGCCTTAAGCTGGCGTGGCGTCAACCACCTCTGAACTTGCCCCTGCAGAGCTGACAGAATCTCTGCCCCAGTGTGGCTCCTGTCCCCCAAGCATACCAGCTCAAGCACCGCATGGCATCTTTTTTGCCTGCGTACTTGCGTAGCCCCTTGAACGCCTACAGAGTACCGCTGGTTCTGAGGACAAATCAGCACAGGAAGAGGCCATGGAGGAAGAAGAAAAGGAGGGGGTGGAGGTGAGAGGTGTGGCAGAATCAACACTAGTAGAATTTTGGAGGCGTGGTGGCGGAATAACCTCCAACACTACTACACTCTGTCCTGCATCCTTCCCAGTTGCCAGAAGAGTCACCCAGTGCGTGGTGAAAGATAGGTAACGTCCCTGTCCATGCCTGCTGGACCATGAGTCAGTTGTAATATGCACCTTACGACTGACCGCCCTGCCCAGCGAGGCCAAGACATTGCCTTCCACATGCTGATAGAGAGCCTGAATCGCCTTCCCTGAGAAAAAGTGGCATTTGGGAACCTGCCACTGAGGAACCGCACATTCCACAAACTCACGGAAGGGGGCAGAGTCTACCAACTGAAAAGGCAGCAGTTGAAGTGCTAGCAATTAAGCCAAACTAGCATTCAACCACTGAGCATGTGGATGGCTGGGAGCTAACTTTTCGGCGGTGCAGCAGCTGGGGCAAGGAAATTTACCTGGTACAATCTGACATCGGTGTACCAATAGCAGATTGTCCGCAAGTACTTGGCTGTGACACACCTAATTCTACACCTTCATTCCTCTCAGTGCAGGTTTCAGAGAGGACTGAAGGTATAGTGGGGTTGGAGACCCCAGCTGATGAGGAGCAAGTAGAGGTCCGCTTTGTTCTTTGGTGTGGGTCTTTTAGGTACGCTTTCCAATTAACTGCATGGGAGGTCGACATATGTCTGGTCAAGCATGTGGTGCCCAAGCGGGTGATGTTTTGGCCACGCGAGATACGCTTGAGACATATGGTGCAAATAGCACCGGTGGGATCTGATATACTCGTCTCAAAAAAGGCCCACACCAAAGAACTTTTGGAATAACGCGCAGAGACAGCTGCGCCCTGCACATGCGGATCTCTGCAGTGTGATGCAGTTGGTTGCTGCCCTTAAGCTGGCCCCTGGAGGCCATCCTGCCTTGTTGAAGATGTGACTCCTCCTCCTCTCTCCTATCAGGCACCCATGTGGAGTCAGTGACTTCCTCATCATCCCCTCCCTCCTCATCACTGGAGCAAACCTGGCAGTATGCTGCAGATGGGGGAACATGACTGACAGATTGCTGTCCTTCTTGGGCACCCCCTCTCTCTCGGGTCACGTTACTGCCTTCCTCTAGCTGGGTACCATCATCGGAGCCTTCAAAACACTGGGCAAATAATGAAAAAATGTAGCGCATAGTATATATGTAAATAAACTGAAAATAAAAGAGTGTTGCTCAATTACATTTCAGTCCAAAAATATTGGTGAAACATAGACCCAATATCATGTGATCAACACAAAGTCAATAAACTAATAAGTGATAAGTGAGGGGTATAATGTCCCACTATATGGAAATGTGGATATAATCCCAAAAGGGAGATGGTATTCCAACAGTTGGTAAATGGTATATGGATCCATGGAACTGGAGTAAACACTCACTCCCTTTCAGATGGTATGTGGAAACGTTTTTTTCTTTCCACATACCATCTGAACGGGAGTGAGCGTTTACTCCAGTTCCATGAGGGATATTCTATCTTCCGGATTCATAATTTAGCCATCTACTGCGGAGACTTGCCTGGGGACCCCGGGAGATCTACGCAGAGTCCAGCTGAGAGGATTCGATCGTTGGGATATCCTTCCTATGCCCTGGGTGGCATACTGCTTTCCAGACTCCCTGTTGCTGACAAGGGAGTCCATAGGGTCTGGTAAGAGTCTCTACATACCATCTTTACCACGATGTCCTTGTTGAGTTGATGTGCCTTCTCTCCACGGATGCATATACCATTTACCAACTGCTGGAATAACATCTCCCTTTTGGGATTATATTCATATTTCCATATAGTGGGACATTATACCCCTCACTTATCACTTATTGGTTTATTGACTTTGTGTTGATCACATGATATTGGGTCTATGTTTCACCAATATTTTTAGACTGAAATGTAATTGAGCAACACTCTTTTATTTTCAGTTTATTTACATATATACTATGCGCTACATTTTTTCATTATTTATCTATTGTATTTGTCATACTGTATGTAGCTGCTCCCCTGTACACCAAAACACTGGGCATCCTCCTGGAGCATGTACCCAACACTGTGGTCAGTTCAGGGGACTCCTCAGGAGGACATGGTGGGGCTAGGGAAGGAGTGACTGATGCCATTGAGCCGAGGGAAGAGGCCGCGTTGGCAGCTGCTTTGCCAGACAAAGTACCCTGAGCCTGGGTGAGAGAGGATGAGGAGGATGAGGACGGCTTGGTCATCCACTCTACCAAATCTTTGGCATGTTGCTGCTCAACATGGCCAGCTGCAGAAAAAAAGGACAAGCGTGCCCCACGGCCACGTGCTGATGAGGATGCACCGTCTCCACGACCAGCATTGTTGCCTCTAGACACAGTGCTTGCTTGCCCTCTTTTATTGGCTTGTGACTGTCTGCCTCTCCTTGTTGGCCTACCAGACATACTAATGGCCTGCAGTGAGATGTAGCTGCACAAAGCTGGCATGTATATATATATACTGATACTGCAGCTAGCAGAATCAACTGCCTGCCTGTAGTATTATTAGTATGAGAACACCAGGTAGCTTTAGGTGCACCCTGTGCAGAGGACACAGTACACTAACTGTAAATACTGTCGCTGCCTGCCTGTGGTATTAATAGTCTCAGAACAACAGCAATTGCCTTCAGGTAGCTTTAGGTGCACACTGTGCAGAGGACACAGTATACTAACTGTAAATACTGCAGCTGCCTGCCTGTGGTATTAATAGGATCAGAACAGCAGCAATTGTCTTCAGGTAGCTTTAGGTGCACACTGTGCAGAGGACGAGCTACACTAACTGTAAATACTGCAGCTGCTTGCCTGTGGTTCTAATAGGATCAGAACAACAGCAATTGTCTTCAGGTAGCTTTAGGTGCACACTGTGCAGAGGACGCACTACACTAACTGTAAATATTGCAGCTGCCTTCCTGTGGTATTAATAGGATAAGAACAACAGCAATTTTCTTCATGTAGCTTTAGGTGCACACTGTGCAGAGGACGCACTACACTACCTGTAAATACTGCAGCTGCCTGCCTGTGGTACTAATAGGATCAGAAGAACACCACTGTCATAAACCAGATGTGACCAGAACTGTGTGACTGCGACAGAGTGAACCAGACATAAATAGGTGAAAGTAAGTTTATTAAGGAAAATGCATATGTGAACACACTACCAATACAGAGTGAACAACCAAACAATCAGTGATATAAAACCAACCAGCATATGTAGCAAGAGGGAGTACCAGAATCGCAGGATCAACAGGTTCCAGGAATCAGTCTTCAGGTTCAGGAATCAGAGTAACAGGATACAGGTCAGGGCTCAAGGAACAATACCAGGGCAACATAAGTGTGCAATTGCTGGGTATTTATACTACAGTTCTGCTAATTAAAGTCAGGTGACACCTGTCTGCAGAGGGGAATACCTGCTCCATACTGCCAGGATTCCTCTGCTGGTGGACGCCAGTACTGCGGCCCAAAGGTGATAGAATACTTGCAGGAAAGAGCTCTTCTGACAGCTCCGAACTGCCAGGAGACACCTGCTGGTGGACCTCAGTACTGCATGCCAAATGATCAATATCACCAGCGGAGGAGACCTTTCCTGACAGTACCCTCCCTTGAAGGAGCGACCTCCGGACGCTCCAACTAGCTGTTGCTGGTGAAAGTCCATGGTGTCCGGCCGGGCAGCGGGCACCTCAAGCTGGGCAGCAAGCAGTGGCACATCAGGCTGGGCAGCGGACAGGAACACACCAGGCTGGGCGGCGGACAGGAACACTCCAGGCTGGGCGGCGGACAGGAACACTCCAGGCTGGGCGGCGGACAGGAACACTCCAGGCTGGGCGGCGGACAGGAACACTCCAGGCTGGGCGGCGGACAGGAACACTCCAGGCTGGGCGGCGGACAGGAACACTCCAGGCTGGGCGGCGGACAGGAACACTCCAGGCTGGGCGGCGGACAGGAACACTCCAGGCTGGGCGGTGGACAGGAACACTCCAGGCTGGGCGGCGGACAGGAACACTCCAGGCTGGGCGGCGGACAGGAACACTCCAGGCTGGGCGGCGGACAGGAACACTCCAGGCTGGGCGGCGGACAGGAACACTCCAGGCTGGGCGGCGGACAGGAACACTCCAGGCTGGGCGGCGGACAGGAACACTCCAGGCTGGGCGGCGGACAGGAACACTCCAGGCTGGGCGGCGGACAGGAACACTCCAGGCTGGGCGGCGGACAGGAACACTCCAGGCTGGGCGGCGGACAGGAACACTCCAGGTTGGGCGGCGGACAGGAACACTCCAGGTTGGGCGGCAGACAGGAACACTCCAGGTTGGGCGGCAGACAGGAACACTCCAGGTTGGGCGGCAGACAGGAACACTCCAGGTTGGGCGGCAGACAGGAACACTCCAGGTTGGGCGGCAGACAGGATCACTCCAGGTTGGGCGGCAGACAGGAACACTCCAGGCTGGGCGGCAGACAGGAACACTCCAGGCTGGGCGGCGGACAGGAACACTCCAGGCTGGGCGGCGGACAGGAACACTCCAGGCTGGGCGGCGGACAGGAACACTCCAGGCTGGGCGGCGGACAGGAACACTCCAGGCTGGGCGGCGGACAGGAACACTCCAAGCTGGGCAGCAGGCACGGGCACTTCAGGCTGGGCAGCAGGCACGGGCACTTCAGGCTGGGCAGCAGGCACGGGCACTTCAGGCTGGGCAGCAGGCACGGGCACTTCAGGCTGGGCAGCAGGCACGGGCACTTCAGGCTGGGCAGCAGGCACGGGCACTTCAGGCTGGGCGGCGGACAGGAACACTCCAGGCTGGGCGGCGGACAGGAACACTCCAAGCTGGGCAGCAGGCGCGGGCACTTCAGGCTGGGCAGCAGGCACGGGCACTTCAGGCTGGGCAGCAGGCACGGGCACTTCAGGCTGGGCAGCAGGCACGGGCACTTCAGGCTGGGCAGCAGACAGGAACACTTCCAGCTGGGCAGCAGGCACGGGCACTTCAGGCTGGGCAGCAGGCACTTCAGGCTGGGCAGCAGGCACGGGCACTTCAGGCTGGGCAGCAGGAACATCAAGCGGGACAGCAGGAACATGCACATCAAGCTGGGCAGCAGACAGGAACACTTCCGGCTGGGAAGCAGGCACGGGCACTTCAGGCTGGGCAGCAGACAGGAACACTTCCGGCTGGGCAGCAGGCACTTCAGGCTGGGCAGCAGGCACTTCAGGCTGGGCAGCAGGCACTTCAGGCTGGGCAGCAGGCACTTCAGGCTGGGCAGCAGGCACGGGCACTTCAGGCTGGGCAGCAGGCACGGGCACTTCAGGCTGGGCAGCAGGCACATCAAGTGGGGTAGCAGGTACATCAAGCGGGACAGCAGGAACATCAAGCTGGGCAACAAGCACAGGCACATTAAACGGAGCAGCAGGTACTTCAAGCTGGGCAGCGGGCACTTCAAGATGGGCAGCGGGCACGTCAGACTGGGCAGCAGGCACGGGCACTTCGGGCTGGAAAGCGGGCTCATCAGGCTGGAGAGCGGGCACATCAGGCTGGAGAGCAGGCTCATCAAGCTGGAAAGTAGGTACTGGCACCTCCGAATGGAACACTGGCACCTCCGGCTGGAACACTGGCACCGAGACTTTGGGCTGGAAGGCAGGCATCAAGACATCAGACTGGAAAGCGGGCACATCAGACTGGAAAGTGAAGACATCAGGCTGGAAGGCAGGCACCGATACATCAGGCTGGAGGGCAGGCACGATACATCAGGCTGGAAGGCAGGCACCGATACATCAGGCTGGAAGGCAGGCACCGATACATCAGGCTGGAAGGCAGGCACCGATACATCAGGTTGGAAGGCAGGCACCGATACATCAGGCTGCAAGGCAGGCACCGATACATCAGGCTGCAAGGCAGGCACGTCTGATTGGAAGGTAGGCACGTCAGGCTGGAAGGCAGGTACATCAGGCTGGAAGGCAGGCACCGAGACATCAGACTGGAAAGTGGAGACATTAAGCTGGAAGGCAGGCACTGAGACATCCAGCTGGAAGGCAGGCACCGATACATCAGGCTGGAAGGCAGGCACCGATACATCAGGCTGGAAGGCAGGCACCGATACATCAGGCTGGAAGGCAGGCACCGAGACTTCAGGCTGGAAGGCAGGCACTGGGATGTCAGACTTGGTTGGATTAGCTGGTGCGGAGGCAGGTTGGGTTACTGGCAGGATCGTCTTGGTTGCAAAAGCTTTAGTTTTTTCTTTGGCTTAGCCACTGAAGCTCTGTAGGTGAGGGGTGCAGCAGACTGGAAAGGAGGATTGGGATATGGTAGAGAAGAGATAACAGTAGCTGGGGGAAGTTCCTGTGGGTTTGTAGGCAGCTGAGAAGAGGCAGGTGGATTGAAGGATCGGTACAGGGAGCAGAGACTGGATATGAGTATTTGGTTGGCAGCAGCGTATACTGAGCTGCAACTGAGGTTGACATGGGTGATGGGGAAACATACATTTGGGTAGGCTGGTGTTTGGTGGCAGAGGTGGTTTGTTTGGCTGGAGCTGCTTGCACCATGTCAGACTATGCTGAAAGTATAGGTTGTACAAACTGTGCTTTTAAATCTCCCTGTCTAACAAAAGACTGAGCGGACACAATGCACTCCGCAATCATCTGTGGGGAACAGGCTGAATAGTGCTCACAAAAATCGGCTGGATCATCTTCAAAAAGCCATACTAGGGATACAACCTGATTCATATCAAAAGGAGGAGTGAAATCATCACGGCCCTCTGGAATACAGGGCAGGGCCAGCTCAGTACATATCTTGATCAAAGGCCGCACCTCCTCAAACAATATATAACCCTGATCGACCAGGGAGTGAACCAAACGTATAGTGGCAAACAACTGGTCACTAGACCATCCTTTTAAAGCCTGGCGGCAATAATCACTACTTTCAGATGCCAGCAGAAAAAAATAAATAACCTCATCGGCATTCATGTTTGCAACCAACTGAATCAAAATGGTTCCCCTGTGCAGCCACTTCTGGTCAAGAATGGCCCTGGTATTCTGTCATAAACCAGATGTGACCAGAACTGTGTGACTGCGACAGAGTGAACCAGACATAAATAGGTGAAAGTAAGTTTATTAAGGAAAATGCATATGTGAACACACCACCAATACAGAGTGAACAACCAAACAATCAGTGATATAAAACCAACCAGCATATGTAGCAAGAGGGAGTACCAGAATCGTAGTCAAGCCAGGCCGGGGTCATAAACAGGGAATCAGTAGCTGGGAAGGGAGATAAACAGGACAAGAGAGGATGGATGGATCACAGGAGAGACGGGTCAGGTACAAGGCTCAGAGTCCAGGGTCCAGGGTTCAGGTAACGGACAGGAAACAGGATCAACAGGTTCCAGGAATCAAGGTTCAGGTTCAGGCTACAGGTGACAGGTGACAGGTTACAGGTTACAGGTTACAGGAATCAGAGTAACAGGATACAGGTCAGGGCTCAAGGAACAATACCAGGGCAACATAAGTGTGCAATTGCTGGGTATTTATACTACAGTTCTGCTAATTAAAGTCAGGTGACATCTGTCTGCAGAGGGGAATACCTGCTCCATACTGCCAGGATTCCTCCACTGGTGGACGCCAGTACTGCGGCCCAAAGGTGATAGAATACTTGCAGAAAAGAGCTCTTCTGACAGCTCCGAACTGCCAGGAGACACCTGCTGGTGGACCTCAGTACTGCATGCCAAATGATCGATATCACCAGCGGAGGAGACCTTTCCTGACAACCACCAATTTTCTTCAGGTAGCTTTAGGTGCACACTGTGCAGAGGACGCACTACACTAACTGTAAATACTGCAGCTGCCTGCCTGTGGTATTAATAGGATCAGAACAACAGCAATTGTCTTCAGGTAGCTTTAGGTGCACACTGTGCAGAGGACGCACTACACTAACTGTAAATACTGCAGCTGCCTGCCTGTGGTACTAATAGGATCAAAAGAACACCACCAATTTTCTTCAAGTAGCTTTAGGTGCACACTGTGCAGAGGACGCACTACACTAACTGTAAATACTGCAGCTGCCTGCCTGTGGTACTAATAGGATCAGAAGAACACCACCCATTTTCTTCAGGTAGCTTTAGGTGCACACTGTGCAGAGGATGCACTACATTAACTGTAAATACTGCAGTTGCCTGCCTGTGGTACTAATAGGATCAGAAGAACACCACCAATTTTCTTCAGGTAGCTTTAGGTGCACACTGTGCAGAGGACACACTACACTAACTGTAAATACTGTAGCTGCCTGCCTGTGGTACTAATAGGATCAGAACACCAGCAATTTTCTTCAGGTGGCTGTAAATACTGTAAAAACACCTGCCTGCCTGTCAGTAGGAAGAGAATAACAGGAACGGATCTAGCTAAACTGAATTCAGTGTATATATATATATATATATATATATATACATATATATACTACACCTAACATGCATATATATATATATGGAAAAAATTGGAATTGCGCTAAAAACTGACATGCATATAAATAATTACCATTTCAGCAATAAATCCCTGAATGCATATCATACGAAGTGTAAGCATTTCAAAGTGCCATAACCCCAAACAGTGTAAATAATTGATGTTGGAATAATTAAAAATAATATAATTAATGGGTAAATATAAATAAATAAACGTGAATCCACACACATAAATAACTAAATCACCCATGTGGTAAATGAATACAATAATGTGAAAAAGTCCATTAAAAAGCTGTGTAATCTTTGCTATTGTAAAGATAGTGCTCGATCCACCACCACGAGTGAAACAATGGCCGCTTACCAGAGACTCATGATCCCCCACTACAAAGGATCAGAGAAAGCCTGATTAGGGATCATTCCTCCGGACCACAACTGATGAGCCAAGGTCTTTGGGATATAATGACACAACCAGAACGTTGCCACCGGAGCATAGGTGTTTCAAACTGGCACATATTGACACCAATCCGCAAATGATTGGATGCACCATGAAAGATAAAAGGCTCTAATAGTGTAAAACCATTAAACCTTTATTTAAAAATTAGATACAGTATTGCACTCACATAATAGTAGTAAATAAAGCGCCTGAAATGTCTGGAGCACTAGCCGGTAAGCTCACAGACTGACCCGTCCTGCTGGTAACCACAACAGCGATGAGAGGTGACGCAAGTGCATCGCTCCGCCCTACGCATTTTGTAATAGAGTTACATCGTCCAGGGGCACGGGGGCGGCGCGCTGTGTCACCTCCCTTTGTACCACACCATCCCAACCAAGCCTCGCTCTGAGTCTCATTGCATCGGCGGACATGCGCATTGTGCCTAAATGGTAAACAGTCTGTATAATGTTTGGCGGCACAAACAAACCCATAACAAAGGTCGCTCAGCTCCATATAGTAAATAGAGTCAAAGCTTCTTTGACGCTCAAAAAATGTCGAGCTATAGGGATCAGAGCAGGAAAAGCAAACATCAAAGATGGATCAAACAATAACATTACATGACGCCGCTTTGACTGGGCGGAAGTGAAAAGAATGTGCAGACCCGTGCCACTCTCTACACAGCACACAGGCGGCACCCAGTGGCCAAAAATAGTTTACAAATAAATATAAATGAAAATTAAAAATAAAATCCATAACCAATCCGAACTCCTACTAAAAGGTTTAGGTACGGACTGGAGAGTCTCCAAAATATGACAAGGGTCCGGACAAAAAACAAGCGACGGCAGAACGGAGACTAAAAATGAACATTGCCAACGGCCGCCCTCATCCGCATCAGAGCCAGAAACACCACAGAAGACTCAGAGGGGGACATGATAATAAGATACACGAGCCACCCAGTGGCCAAGCTAAAAATTGCAGACAGCCCTATGCTCAAATCTACGTCAAACCTGAGATCAAGGACCAAGCTCAGGAAATACTATACTACACTCAAATCCATGTCAGAGTTTAAATGTGGCCAAAACATAGAGGCCACTAGACTGATGGTGGCAATATCAACCGAAAATTATAGTGACATAAAGATACAGAGCAATGGTCTCTAATAAACAAATATGGACTGTGAATAAGAAACATATAATTATAGGTCACAAATTCTCCACAGACATCAACACTTGAATGTAGAATAGTTTAAATGAATAATGTACAAACCTGGTACATATGAATTAAAACAAAAACAAAAACAACAAGTGCCGCCAAAATGTATGAGGGACATATAGTCCTCAAAGGACAATGATGAAGGTCAATTGCAACAATCATCCACCGAAAAATATAATGATAACAAAAAATTTATATAGGCAATAATTACCGTATTTATCGGTGTATAACACGCACTTTTTTCCCCCTTAAAATCAGGGGAAAATCGCAGGTGCGTGTTATATCCCCCCGCCGATCCCCCGCTCACTGTGAGCGGAGGAGCGAGCGCCGCCGACATACATACGTAGCCGAGTGTACTCGGCTAGGTTCGGCTAGCTCCGCTCACAGTCACGCCCAGTCCCGCACTATGATGGACATAACACAGGACTGGGCATGACTGTGAGCGGAGCTAGCCAAACCTAGCCGAGTACACTCGGCTATGTATGAATGTCGGCGGCTCTCGGCTGCTTTCGGTTTGGGCGGAGCGGAGCGCCGCCGACATTCATACATCGCCGAGGTTCGGCTAGCTCCGAGTACACTCGGCTATCTATGAATGTCGGCAGCGCTCTGCTCCGCCCACTTCACTATGAGAGGAGCCGAAAGTGCCATATTAAAAAACTGACAAGTCTGCAGTGTCACTGGGCAAGGCTGCAGATGACACTGAAAGGCTGCAAATGACACTAAAAGGCTGCAAATGACACAACAAGACTGCAAATGACACAACAAGGCTGCAAATGACACTAAAAGGCTGCAGATGACACAACAAGGCTGCAAATGACACTGAAAGGCTGCAAATGACACTGAAAGGCTGCAAATGACACTGACGAGGCTGCATTGATGGGCATTTAAATGTAAGTTTTTTTTTCCTTAAAAAGTTTTTTTCCCTAAAATTCCCTTCTAAACTTGGGGTGCGTGTTATACGCTGGCGCGTGTTATACGCCGATAAATACGGTATATATATGCAAAAATATCCAGACGATTGAAGGCTCAGATCAAAAGAGGCCAAATAAAAGAGTTTAAAAACATATTACTTCATTTAAAAGGTGCAAGTAACAATACATCCACATATAATACCAGGTGTAAAAATATAATTGAAATGTAGATGAACCAAATGCCCAAAGGAGCCCAAAGAATGTGGAAAATGATACACTATCCATCTTCAAGCATTATTAATAAAGGCATTTACGTCCGTGTCGGCGTTCATGTCGAAAGGGACGTAGGTTTTAAGTCTATGGAGCCAAGACATCTCTTCTTTCGAGACCTCTCTGACCAATAGACTGCCTCGCCAGTGTGGTCTGTATTTATCAATCCCTACATATAGCGTGTTGGAGGGATCCCTTTTGTGTACTTGATCATAATGCCTAGACACTGGGTGTTTGTCATAACCTCTCCTTATATTACCTATGTGTTCATTCAATCGAACACGCAGTGCCGTTTTGGTCCTCCCCAAGTATTGCAGCCCACAAGGGCATTGTATAAGGTAGACCACCCCTTCAGAAGTGCACGTAATGAAGGGTTCGATCTCATAGGATCGTGAGGTGCTAGTAGACGTGAACGCACTAATCCGCCTTTCACTACATGCATTAAGAGAACAGACCTGACACTTCCCACATCTGTAATAACCCGTGAGATTCCAAAGAAAACATCTGTTTTCCTTCAGAGGGTCCTGAACAGAAGGGGCTATTCTACTTCCCAAGGAGGCAGCTCGGACGAAACGGATGACACGGACGTAAATGCCTTTATTAACCACTTCCCTACCCGACTATTGTAATATGACGTCCACAGATGGGATCTCCCATCCTGGGTGGACGTCATATGACGGCCTGGGCTTCCCAGCTGCCTAGGGGACCCGCGTTGCTCGGGACCCGGTGCGTGTGCCCGGTGGCCGCGATGTCCGCCGGGCACCCGCGATTGCCTGTTAACTGGGCCGGACCGTGGATCTGTGTGTGTAAACACACAGATCCACGTCCTATCAGTTCAGAGGAGACCTATCTGTGTTCCCAGTACAGCGGAACACTGACCGGTCTCCTCCCCTTGTACGTCCCCGCCCCCTACAGTTAGAATCATTCCCTAGGAAACATATTTAACCCCTTGTGTCCTCCTAGTGGTTAACCCCTTCACTGCCTGTCACATTTACACAGTAATCAATGCAATTTTATAGCATTGATCGCTGTATAAATGTGAATGGTCCCAAAAATGTGTCAAAAGTGTCCGATGTGTCCGCCATAATGTCGCAGTCACGAAAAAAAATCGCAATTGCCGCTGTTACTAGTAAAAAAAAATAAATAAATATATTTTTTTAAAAAATGCCATAAATCTATCCTGTATTTTGTAGACGATATAACTTTTGCGCAAACCGATCAATATACGCTTATTGCGATTTTTTTTTACCAAAAATATGTAGAAGAATACGTATCAGCCGAAACTGAGGAAAAAATTAGTTTTTTTTTTTTTTAAAAATTGGGATATTTATTATAGCAAAAAGTAAAAAATATTGTGTTTTTTTCAAAGTTGTCGCTCTTCTTTTGTTTGCGCAAAAAATAAAAACCGCAGAGGTGATCAAATACCACCAAAAGAAAGCTCTATTTGTGGGGAAAAAAGGACGTCAATTTTTTTTGGGTACAATGACGCACGACCGCGCAATTGTCGTTTAAAGTGCGACAGCGCTGAAAACTAAAATTTGGCCTGGGAAGGAAGGGGGTGAAAATGCCCTGTATTGAACCGGTTAATAACTGGCTCCATAGACTTAAAACCTACGTCCCTTTCGACATGAACGTCGACACGGACGTAAATGCTTGAAGATGGATAGTGTATCATTTTCCACATTCTTTGGGCTCCTTTGGGCATTTGGTTCATCTACATTTCAGTTATATTTTTACACCTGTTATTATATGTGGATGTATTGTTACTTGCACCTTTTAAATAAAGTAATATGTTTTTAAACTCTTTTATTTGGCACCTCTCATTGCTGTTGTGGTTACCAGTAGGACGGGTCAGTCTGTGAGTTTACCGGCCGGTGCTTGAGACATTTCAGGCACTTTATTTACTACTATCATGTGAGTGCAATACTGTATCTAATTTTTAAATAAAGGTTTAATGGTTTTACACTATTGGAGCCTTTTATCTTTCATGGTGCATCCATTCATCTGCGGGTTGGTGTCAATACGTGCCGGTTTGAAACACCTATGCTCCGGTGGCAACGTTCTGGTTGTGTCATTATATCCCAAAGACCTTGGCTCATCGGTTGTAGTCCAGGGGAATGATCCCTATTTAGGCTTTCTCTGATCCTCTGTAGTGGGGGATCATAAGTCTCTGGTAAGCAGCCATTGTTTCACTCGTGGTGGTGGATCGAGCACTATCTTTACAACAGCAAAGATTACACAGCTTTTTAATGGACTTTTTCACATTATTGTATTCATTTAGCACATGGGTGATTTAGTCATTTATGTGTGTGGACTCACGTTTATTTATTTATATTTACCCATTCATTTTATTATTTTCAATCATTCCAACATCAATTATTTATACTATTTGGGGTTATGGCACTTTGAAATGCTTACACTTTGTATGATATGCATTCAGGGATTTATTGCTGAAATGGTGATTATTTATATGCATGTCAGTTTTTAGCGCAATTCCATTTTTTTCCATTTGTTATTCACTGTGTTTGTGTTGCGCAGAGGAATTGCTGCTTCCTAAATTGCACAACTATTTAGTTTTGTTGTTTTTGTTTTTTGTTTCACCAGAGCGCAGTTTCTTCCCCCTTTTTTCCATGCATATATATACACAATACACTGTAAGTGCAGCTAACTGACTCGCCTGCCTACTCTAACTTAAACTTAAATCAAATGACACTGTCTCTCTGTCTATCTCTCCGCCGCCGCAAAACACTACACAAGGCCGCCACGCAGGCGGCCTTATATAGTGTTGGGCGTGTACTAAACCCCCTGAGCCATAATTGGCCAAAGCCCCCTGGCTTTTGGCCAATTATCTCTGTACAGACGGCGCTGTGATTGGCCAAGCATGTGGGTCATAGTGCGTGCTTGGCCATTTATCAGCCAGCAATACACTGCGATGCCGCAGTTATTTATGGGCCGTGACGCGCCACTCGAATTTGGCGTGAACGACCCATAACGTTCGCAATTCGACAAACGGTCGAACATGTGATGTTCAAGTCGAACAAGCGATGTTTGAGTCGAACATGGGTTCGACTCGAACTCGAAGCTCATCCCTAGTCTCCAGTATGGTATTTGTACATTGAAATCATATCACCTCTCAAGCGTCTCTTCTCCGGAGAGAACAAGTTCAGTGCTCGTAACCTTTCCTCATAACTAATGTCCTCCAGTCCCTTTATTAGTTTTTTTGCCCTTCTCTGGACTCTCTCCAGTTCCAGTGCACCCTTCTGATGAGTACTGGTAATGCACTCATGCTTTGGCGTAGGACGCATGCATGTTTTGGCTTCCGGGCTCTCCTTTACTGCCCACCTGTAGGAATCCATTCCCAGCACAGGTGGCCACCGTACAGACTCTCTGGAATGGGGGCTTTCTCCTTATCCACTAGCCGTTTCATCTGGTGGACTCTCCACCCTGGCTTTTGGTATGACCACTTAGTGGCCATGGAGATGTTGTGCAGCTTCGGAGCTCCAGTGACATACCTCCTGTGTGCCTCCTGGATTCTGAGTCTGCGCAATATGTGCTGGCACCTCCACACCTTTGATGCACTCGCCGTGGATTCGTCGCCACCATTATTGATGGCTCCACTGTAACCGTCGACCGGGAATGACGCTACTTCCACAGCGTGAGGTGGGGGACACCATGGCGGCTTTATTACATGTCACACTGGCAGGATTTGTTCCTGCTCTGAGTGCCGCATTAGTCCAATTAGGTTGTTCACCACCTTGTTTGTGCAGCATGTAATTGGGTTGGGTGACTTCTCATTGGTGCATGATATCACTCCTCCCTTTTCACCATGCCTTATTAAGGTGTTCAGGTCAGTTACAGACAGATTGCTGAACCCTTCACTACGCTTGCAGTCTAGGAGATTGTTTGTTTTCAACTCCTTATTAAGCCATTTATTCTCCAATGTATTTATGCTTATAAGTGTTCATACTCATTTGCCCTTATTTTGGGTTATTACAGGTACTATAGACATTCCTTGGAGTATATTTTTGGGCTATTCCACAAGTTGATACAATACTATATCTGTGATAAGCATCAACAACTCTACCAGGGAGGTTGTGAGGGTTTTTTCCCACGGCCATGTGCTCTCGATTTGTCTCCTCACTCTATGCTGCACAATGGTGGTAATTTCCATTATCCACGTGATTACAGACACACTAATATGAAATTTAACTTAGTACCTTCAGCTTCTTTTGCTATGTTTGTGCTTATATGCGTTGAATGGACAGTACTTCCAGTCTATAAAACTCTATTTGTTCATTGAGCCCTTATTATTCATCAGGTATATGTCCTTTGAATTGTTTTCTACTTGTGGAGGCTTTGGAGGGGTCCTGGTTAGAGGTCGACCGATATATCGGCTGATATTTGGTGTTTTTTACTTAATCGTCATCGGCCAATTGTGCTGATAAAAAAGGCCGATATAACTTCAGCGCGACTTGCAAATGACTTCTGTAATAGAAGTCAATACAAGTTGTCTTCTGTGGGCAGCCTGCCAAATCTGATAAACAGAACCTGAAGAGATACAATGTTTACACTTATGAATGAACTGAACTCTGTGTGTAGAAGCTCCCAGTTTAACCATTTAAAGACTCTTTTCTGACATTTGTTGCTTACAAGTAAAAATCCTGTATTTTCTGCTAGAAAATCAGTTAGAACCGCCAAACATTATATATATATTTTTTTTTAGAAGAGACCCTAGGGAATAAAATAGCGGTTGTTGCAATATTTTATGTCACATGGTATTTGCGCAGCGGTCTTTCAAACGCAATTTTTTTTTAAAAAATACACTAATAAATAAAAAAAAAAACTATTACCTGTTTTTGTGTATTTAATATTTAAGATATAGTTTTTTTTATTTAAATTCTACATACAAGTGAACTGATTGGAGGTTTGTTTTGTTTAATAAATGTTTAAATGTAAAAAATTTTCTGTATGTAGGTTGCTCTCACACTGGAGCGGGCATGCGTTGACGGTAAAAGGCTGCTAGTTTTAGCGGCGCTTTACCGTCATTTTAGCGGCGCTATTCGGCTGCTAGCGGGGCGCTTATAACCTAGCTAGCAGCTGAGAAGGGGTTAAATGCGCCCCTGAAGCGCCACTGCCGAAACGCTTTGCAGGCGATTCGGCAGCGGTGCGCATTCATTTCAATGGACAGGAGTGGTGGTATACACCGCTCCAAAGATGCTGCTTGCAGGACTTTTTTTTAACATCCTGCCAGCACATCGCCTCAGTGTGAAAGCACTCGGGCTTTCACACTGAGATTGCAGGGGAGCCGTTTTACAGGCACTTTACAGGCGCTATTTTTAGCCCAAAAGCGCCTGAAAAATGCCCCAGTGTGCAAGGGGTCTAACTGTTAGATTTTATGAGATGAAGGGAAAAAAAAATAAAAAAAAATCGGCCTAATATATCAGCCCAAAAAAATCGGCATCACATATCGGCCATTGGCCACCGCGATTTCTAAATATCGGCATCAGCATCGGCCAGAGAAAAACCCATATCGGTCGACCTCTAGTCCTGGTGCTCTTGGATAGATGCGTTTTGTGCCATATGTAGTAAGTTGCCTTACTTGATATGTTTTCCTATATACGTGACACTTATTACTGTTTATATTTTTAGACAGTTCAATCTGTTGCTCTTGAGAACCCCCAGACGAAGATCCTTGAGTCGAAACAATTCTTTTTTGGGATCTAGAGCCATTTCTTGTTAAGAAAAAAGTCCTATTCTGTGCAAAATTTGCATTCACTGTTGCATGTATTTTATTATTGTCTTAAGATTGTATTTGATAAAAACTATATTTATATTTTTTATATATTTGTCATAGTGGTGCCTTTCCAAAAGTCCCTTCCATAAACCTTCTTTCTGTATCTACTTACCGGGATGTGGCAACATCATGGCTACCAAACTGAGCATTCAGATAAGATTTTTTAAGGTTAAACTGCTTTTCTTCTAATTTTAGTGAATGCTCGCATGTTTTATTAAATTCCCTTACGTGGAAAAGTTTTATCCCTATTGTGGGGTCACCAGTTCAGTATTTGTACATTGAAATCATATCCCCTCTCAAGCGTCTCTTCTCCAGAGAGAATAAGTTCAATGCTTGTAACCTTTCCTCATAACTAATGTCCTCCAATCCCTTTATTAGTTTTGTTGCCCTTCTCTGGACTCTCTCCAGTTCAAGCACATCCTTCCTGGGGACTGGTGCCCAGAACTGGATGGCATACTCCAGGTGCGGCCAGACCAGAGTCTTGTAGAGTGGGAGAATTATCATTTTATCTCTGGAGTTAATCCCCTTTTAAATGCATGCCAATATTCTGTTTGCTTTGCTTGCAGCAGCTTGGCTGTCAGGGCTGGGATCAGCCCTTCCTTCTCTGAGCTGGCAGCTGAGCTGTCGGCTAATTGCCAGCTCCAATCTCTCCACAGTTACTCAGCTGTTGATGATATCCTGCTCATCAGTCCTGCCTACTTAAGCCGTCCAGTCCAGAGGTTCTCTGCCTTCGCCTTGGTCAACATCACAGAAACCATCTCCTGTGATCCTGTTCAAGACATGCTTTGCTGACATCCCTTCTGGCTCCAGATCCTGCTTGCTGTTCCACTACATTGATCCCTGACTCTTGGCTTGGCTGACTAGTCATTCCGGTTACTGAACTTTGGCTATGTTTTGACTACGTTTGTTCTTTATACTTTTATTATTAGCCGCTTGCTGCCCGCCGGCCGTCATATGACGGCCAGGCAGGGTGGCTCTCATTCTGGGCGGGCGTCATATGATGTCCGTCCATTTAAACAGGGCATGCGCGCGATCGTATACGCGCAGCCCTGTACCTTCGGTGGCGGCGTGTCACGGAGACACCGCTTGCCACCAAGGGGAGTGAACAGCCATTGGGCATGGCTGTTTACCACGTGATCGGCCATGATGAAGTCACGGCCGATCACAGATGGTTCCGCCCCACTGTTTACGGCGCATGCGCGCAATAGCAAGCATGCTGCACGTGCAGATCAGTGGCGGCGTGTTCCTGGGAACACTCTTTGTCACCCATGCTGGTAAACAGCCATTGGCTGGCGGCTGTTTACCATGTGATCTGCTGTGATCCTTTCACAGCTGATCACTAAATGTAAACACAGAGCGGTAACTAGCTGTTACCAGCTCTTCTCTCCTAACACACCGTTTCTAGTGTGAGGAGAGAAGAGCCAGGAGCAGTGAGTTACCGATCAGAGTGTGTATTGATTGCACCAAGCACAACACTTGTCCCATCACCCCCCCATTGTCATCTGTCACCAACAGCGTCCCTAGGGGGGGCAGAGGGGGCCCTGGCCCCCACAACATTATGCTGTGCCCCACCATGTGCCCCCCCAATTAACCACTTGCCGACCGCCTAACGTAGATATACGTCGGCAGAATGGCACGGGCAGGCAGAATCACGTATATATACGTGATCTGACTCCCGCGGGCGGGGGGTCCAATCGGACCCCCCCCCGGTGCCAGCGGCGGTCGGCATCTGACTGGGAGCGTCGGGAGGCGAGGGGGAGACCATCCGATCGTGGCCCCCCCCTCGCGATCGCTCCCAGCCAATGGGAATCCTCCTCTGCCTGTGTGTAGTTTCACACAGGCAGAGGATGTGATGTCATCTCTCCTCGGTCTGGCAGTTTCCGTCCAGCGCCGAGGAGAGAAGACATGTAAGTGCACACAACACAAACACACACAGTAGAACATGCCAGGCATACTTTACACCCCCGATCCCCCCCCGATCGCCCCCCGATCCCCCCCCAATCACCCCCCCCCCCTGTCACAAACTGACATTAGCAGTATTTTTTTTTTTTTTTTTTTCTGATTACTGCATAGTGTCAGTTACAGTGTTAGGACAGTTACTGTTACCCCCCTTTAGGTCTAGGATACCCCCCTAACCCCCCCTAATAAAGTTTTAACCCCTTGATCACCCCCTGTCACCAGTGTCACTAAGCGATCATTTTTCTGATCGCTGTATTAGTGTCGCTGGTGACGCTAGTTAGTGAGGTAAATATTTAGGTTCGCCGTCAGCGTTTTATAGCGACAGGGACCCCCATATACTACCTAATAAATGTTTTAACCCCTTGATTGCCCCCTAGTTAACCCTTTCACCACTGATCACCGTATAACTGTTACGAGTGACGCTGGTTAGTTCGTTTATTTTTTATAGTGTCAGGGCACCCGCCGTTTATTACCGAATAAAAGTTTAGCCCCCTGATCGCCCGGCGGTGATATGCGTCGCCCCAGGCAGCGTCAGATTAGCGCCAGTACCGCTAACACCCACGCACGCAGCATACGCCTCCCTTAGTGGTATAGTATCTGTACGGATCAATATCTGATCCGATCAGATCTATACTAGCGTCCCCAGCAGTTTAGGGTTCCCAAAAACGCAGTGTTAGCGGGATCAGCCCAGATACCCGCTAGCACCTGCGTTTTGCCCCTCTGCCCGGCCCACCCAAGTGCAGTATCGATCGATCACTGTCACTTACAAAACACTAAACGCATAACTGCAGCGTTCGCATAGTCAGGCCTGATCCCTGCGATCGCTAACAGTTTTTTTGGTAGTGTTTTGGTGAACTGGCAAGCACCAGCCCCAAGCAGTGTCAGGTTAGCGCCAGTACCGCTAACACCCACGCACGCAGCATACGCCTCCCTTAGTGGTATAGTATCTGATCGGATCAATATCTGATCCGATCAGATCTATACTGGCGTCCCCAGCAGTTTAGGGTTCCCACAAACGCAGTGTTAGCGGGATCAGCCCAGATACCTGCTAGCACCTGCGTTTTGCCCCTCCGCCCGGCCCAGCCCAGCCCACCCAAGTGCAGTATCGATCGATCACTGACACTTACAAAACACTAAACGCATAACTGCAGCGTTCGCAGAGTCAGGCCTGATCCTTGCGATCGCTAACAGTTTTTTTGGTAGCGTTTTGGTGAACTGGCAAGCACCAGCGGCCTAGTACACCCCGGTCGTAGTCAAACCAGTACTGCAGTAACACTTGGTGACGTGGCGAGTCCCATAAGTGCAGTTCAAGCTGGTGAGGTGGCAAGCACAAGTAGTGTCCCGCTGCCACCAAGAAGACAAACACAGGCCCGTCGTGCCCATAGTGCCCTTCCTGCTGCATTCGCCAATCCTAATTGGGGACCCACCGCTTCTGCAGCGCCCGTACTTCCCCCATTCACATCCCCAACCAAATGCAGTCGGCTGCATGAGAGGCATTTTCTTTATGTCCTCCCGAGTACCCCTACCCAACGAACCCCCCCAAAAAAGATGTAGTGTCTGCAGCAAGCGCGGATATAGGCGTGACACCCGCTATTATTGTCCCTCCTGTCCTGACAATCCTGGTCTTTGCATTGGTGAATGTTTTGAACGCTACCATTCACTAGTTGAGTATTAGCGTAGGGTACAGCATTGCACAGACTAGGCACACTTTCACAGGGTCTCCCAAGATGCCATCGCATTTTGAGAGACCCGAACCTGGAACCGGTTACAGTTATAAAAGTTAGTTACAAAAAAAAGTGTAAAAAAAAAAAAAAAAAAAAACACATACAAAAATATAAAATAAAAAAAAATAGTTGTCGTTTTATTGTTCTCTCTCTCTCTATTCTCTCTCTATTGTTCTGCTCTTTTTTACTGTATTCTATTCTGCAATGTTTTATTGTTATTATGTTTTATCATGTTTGCTTTTCAGGTATGCAATTTTTTATATCTTACCGTTTACTGTGCTTTATTGTTAACCATTTTTTTGTCTTCAGGTACGCCATTCACGACTTTGAGTGGTTATACCAGAATGATGCCTGCAGGTTTAGGTATCATCTTGGTATCATTCTTTTCAGCCAGCGGTCGGCTTTCATGTAAAAGCAATCCTAGCGGCTAATTAGCCTCTAGACTGCTTTTACAAGCAGTGGGAGGGAATGCCCCTCCCCCCCCAACGTCTTCCGTGTTTTTCTCTGGCTCTCCTGTCTCAACAGGGAACCTGAAAATGCAGCCGGTGATTCAGCCAGCTGACCATAGAGCTGATCAGAGACCAGAGTGGCTCCAAACATCTCTATGGCCTAAGAAACCGGAAGCTACGAGCATTTTATGACTTAGATTTCGCCGGATGTAAACAGCACCATTGGGAAATTGGGAAAGCATTTTATCACACCGATCTTGGTGTGGTCAGATGCTTTGAGGGCAGAGGAGAAATCTAGGGTCTAATAGACCCCAATTTTTGCAAAAAAGAGTACCTGTCACTACCTATTGCTATGATAGGGGATATTTACATTCCCTGAGATAACAATAAAAATGATTAAAAAAAAAAAAATGAAAGGAACAGTTTAAAAATAAGATAAAAAAATAATAATAATAAAGAAAAAAAAAAAAAAAAAAAAAAAGCACCCCTGTCCCCCCTGCTCTCGCGCTAAGGCGAACGCAAGCGTCGGTCTGGCGTCAAATGTAAACAGCAATTGCACCATGCATGTGAGGTATCGCCGCGAAGGTCAGATCGAGGGCAGTAAGTTTAGCAGTAGACCTCCTCTGTAAATCTAAAGTGGTAACCTGTAAAGGCTTTTAAAGGCTTTTAAAAATGTATTTAGTTTGTCGCCACTGCACGTTTGTGCGCAATTTTAAAGCATGTAATGTTTGGTATCCATGTACTCGGCCTAAGATCATCTTTTTTATTTCATCAAACATTTGGGCAATATAGTGTGTTTTAGTGCATTAAAATGTAAAAAAGTGTGTTTTTTCCCCAAAAAATGCGTTTGAAAAATCGCTGCGCAAATACTGTGTGAAAAAAAAAAATGAAACACCCACCATTTTAATCTGTAGGGCATTTGCTTTAAAAAAAATATATAATGTTTGGGGGTTCAAAGTAATTTTCTTGCAAAAAAAAATTATTTTTTTATGTAAACAATAAGTGTCAGAAAGGGCTTTGTCTTCAAGTGGTTAGAAGAGTGGGTGATGTGTGACATAAGCTTCTAGATGTTGTGCATAAAATGCCAGGACAGTTCAAAACCCCCCCAAATGACCCCATTTTGGAAAGTAGACACCCCAAGCTATTTGCTGAGAGTCATGTTGAGTCCATGGAATAATTTATATTGTGACACAAGTTGCGGGAAAGAGACAATTTTTTATTTTTTTTATTTTTTTTTGCGCAAAGTTGTCACTAAATGATATATTGCTCAAACATGCCATGGGAATATGTGAAATTACACCCCAAAATACATTCTGCTGCTTCTCCTGAGTATGGGGATACCACATGTGTGAGACTTTTTGGGAGCCTAGCCGCGTACGGGACCCCGAAAACCAAGCACCGCCTTCAGGCTTTCTAAGGCCGTAAATTTTTGATTTCACTCTTCACTGCCTATCACAGTTTCGGAGGCCATGGAATGCCCAGGTGGCAAAAAAACCCCCCAAATGACCCCATTTTGGAAAGTAGACACCCCAAGCTATTTGATGAGAGGTATAGTGAGTATTTTGCAGACCTCACTTTTTGTCACAAAGTTTTGAAAATTGAAAAAAGAAAAAAAAAAAATTTTTTTTCTCGTCTTTCTTTATTTTCAAAAACAAATGAGAGCTGCAAAATACTCACCATGCCTCTCAGCAAATAGCTTGGGGTGTCTACTTTCCAAAATGGGGTCATTTGGGGGGGGTTTGTGCCACCTGGGCATTCCATGGCCTCCGAAACTGTGATAGGCAGTGAGGAGTAAAATCAAAAATGTACGCCCTTAGAAATCCTGAAGGCAGTGATTGGTTTTCGGGGTCCCGTACGCGGCTAGGCTCCCAAAAAGTGCCACACATGTGGTATCCCCGTACTCAGGAGAAGCAGCTAAATGTATTTTGGGGTGCAATTCCACATATGCCCATGGCCTGTGTGAGCAATATATCATTTAGTGACAACTTTGTGCAAAAAAAAAAAAAAAAATTTGTCACTTTCCCGCAACTTGTGTCAAAATATAAAACATTCCATGGACTCAACATGCCTCAAAGCAAATAGCTTGGGGTGTCTACTTTCCAAAATGGGGTCATTTGGGGGGGGTTTATGTCATCTGGGCATTTTATGGCCTTCAAAACTGTGATAGGTAGTGAGGAGTAAAATCAAAAATGTACGCCCTTAGAAATCCTGAAGGCAGTGATTGGTTTTCGGGGCCCCGTACGCGGATAGGCTCCCAAAAAGTCCCACACATGTGGTATCCCCATACTCAGGAGAAGCAGCTAAATGTATTTTGGGGTGCAATTCCACATATGCCCATGGCCTGTGTGAGCAATATATCATTTAGTGACAACTTTTTGTAATTTTTTTTTTTTTTTTTGTCATTGTTCAATCACTTGGGACAAAAAAAATGAATATTCAATGGGCTCAACATGCCTCTCAGCAAATTCCTTGGGGTGTCTACTTTCCAAAATGGGGTCATTTGTGGGGGTTTTGTACTGCCCTGCCATTTTAGCACCTCAAGAAACGACATAGGCAGTCATAAATTAAAGGCTGTGTAAATTCCAGAAAATGTACCCTAGTTTGTAGACGCTATAACTTTTGCGCAAACCAATAAATATACACTTATTGACATTTTTTTTACCAAAGACATGTGGCCGAATACATTTTGGCCTAAATGTATGACTAAAATTGAGTTTATTGGATTTTTTTTAGAACAAAAAGTAGAAAATATCATTTTTTTTCAAAATTTTCGGTCTTTTTCCGTGTATAGCGCAAAAAATAAAAACGGCAGAGGTGATCAAATACTATCAAAAGAAAGCTCTATTTGTGGGAAGAAAAGGACGCAAATTTTGTTTGGGTACAGCATTGCATGACCGCGCAATTAGCAGTTAAAGCGACGCAGTGCCGAATTGTAAAAAGTGCTCTGGTCAGGAAGGGGGTAAAACCTTCCGGGGCTGAAGTGGTTAAAAAAAATTTTTTTTTTTACAAAAAGGAAATGTCTAAGAGGGAGAGCGTCCCCAGTCAGCTCCTGCGGGTGATTCCTCCCACCTCCCTCTGCTCGCTGACACTGCATAATGCAAGCGCTCACACAACCACGGCCACCCGATCTGCTCCTTCCCCTGCATCCTCATTGGCAGGGAGAAGAGCGAGTTGCAACAAGGACTCCACCAGGACTCTCAGTTACTGAAAAAACAGACCGATTTCTCCCGTCCTTAGGACAGGAGAACCAGCCTCCAAGAGATGCCAGACCGGCGCTGTCAATAGCAGGGGCAGGACATCAAGAGGAGGCTGGGGAATCCCACAATGGCAGAACACCAGGGCCTGGTGGCAAGACAACCTTTGCAACCCTGATAGTTCTCCGACTGCTTTGGACCCTTATATTTTCTTGGTATGCTGGTGACATATATCTCTTGTTTTCTGCCACTCTGGGGGGGCCCCAATACAGTAGGAAGGGAGCTCACTGCAGAACATGTGAAAGGACCGTTGTGGGATCGTAGTAAAGGGCCCCAGTATATATATATATATATATATATATATATATATATATACATATAGATCTCTATGGATATAGAGATCTATATCTATAGATATATACAGTATATATATCTATAGATATATATATTATAGATATATAGCTATAGATATAATTGCATTTTATAGTTGCCCCCCTACTTTTGTCCCTGTCCCCCCCTGTGCCCCCCCTAAATATGAAAGCTGGAGATGCCACTGTCTGTCACCCAACAGTCACCCCATAAAGTGCACCTGTCACATAAGAGACTGCCAACAGTGACCGTCAGCAGTGCACCTATCAGTGGCTGTCACCTGTCACCCGTCACCCATCAGTGACTGTCAACTGTCACCCATCACCCGTCGCCATCACCCATCACCCATCAGTGACCATCAGCGGTGCACCCGTCACCCATCAGTGACCGTACCCTCTCACCTCTCACCTCTCACCCATCACCCGTCACCCATCAGTGACCATCAGCCATCATAAGTGCATCACCCATTATTCACCATCAGCCATCATCAGTGCATCACACGTCACCCATCAGTGACCGTCAGCGGTGCACCTGTCACCCATCAGTGAACGTACCCTGTCACCCGTCACCCATCAGTGACCATCAGCGGTGCACCCATCAGTGACCGTGGCCTGTCATCCGTCTGTGACCATCACCCGTCATTGACTATTACCCGTCACCATCCGTGGCCTGTCACCTATCAGTGACCATCGCCTGTCACACCGTCATCACCTATCAGTGAACGTCACCTGCCACCAATCGCACAGCCCAGCAGTGACTGTCACCTGCCACCTGTCACACAGCCATCAGCGTCATGTCCAAAAGATTTTATACTAGTGAGGAGGCGTCCAAATCCTCTTCATGACTGATGAGAGCAGCGGGGAGTTCTCATCAGATTCTAATTCTGATTCCGCCATTTGAACCAATTGAGAATAGTGACTTGGCACATGATTCGGAGGAAGAATGGGTCCCTCCCAAAAGGGCCCGGCACTCTGGAAAACAGGCAGCTGCCAGCAACCTGGATTATATTCTCAGGTCCAGTACCAGCGCTGCCGCCATCAATAGGCCCCAAGAATAAATTCCCAGGCCCAGTACCAGCGCTGCCACCAGCGATAGGCCCCGGGAACAAATGCCCAGTACCAGCGTTGCCCCAGAAACAAATGCCCAGGCCCAGTACCAGTGCTGCCACATCACATCTGAGTACCAGCACAGGGAATTCAAATCCCCCAACTGGAGTCTTGCCAACCCAACATGGCTGCCTTCCGACTCGGGATCACCAATTATTCCCCCTTTCACAGCACAGCCAGGTGTGCAAGCCAACACCCAATTTCACAGCGATTGATTGTTTTTATCTGTTTTTGCCTGACACTTTGCTGCAATTCATTGTGGACCAGACAATTTTATATGCCCAGCAGTATATTGCCAACAACCCCCAATCATCAGATGCTCATCCGTATGAGTGGAGAGATCTGAATTTGGAGGAGTTCAAATTGTTTATGGGCCTCACCATAAACATGGGGATTACAAAATAAATGAAGGACATGCCTATTGGTCCACCAGCCCCATCCACCACATGCCCATTTATTCTGCCGTAATATGAGATGATAATGCGCTTTCTTCATTTTAGTGACAACACCCGCAATCATCCAAATTACGACAAGTTATATAAAATTGCCCACTGATAAATTTCTTTTCCCAACAATTTGCAGAACTCTATGTCCCCGATCAGAAAATATATATGTCATATATATGTCGATGAGTCCCTGGTACCCTTTTCAGGCCGGCTAGGAATAAAGTAATACATTCCTAGCAAAAGGGCCAGATACGGAGTACAATTTTACAAGCTCTGTGAGAGAGTCATGGGATATCTGTAAGCGTTCCGCATATATGAAGAAAGAGATTCCCAGCTCCAGCCCCCTGAGTGCACGGCCTACATGGGCACAACTGGAAAGATTGTATGGGACCTGGCATACCCACTTCTGAACAAAGGATATCACATATACCTTGACAACTTCTATACCAGCCTGCCCCTTTTCAAACACTTATACATCGCAAAAACCCTGGCCTGTAGAACCTCCAGAAAGAATAGGAAGGGCTTCCCACAATCTCTAGCGAACAAAAAGCTGTGAAGGGGGGAAAGAGCAATATTGAGATGCAACGAAGTGCTGGCTTTGAGGTGGAAGGATAAAAGGGACGTGCACATGATGTCCACCATCCATGACGATACTACAATTGAGGTTCAAAGAAGACAAGGTCCCACTGAAAAGCCAACATGTTATTACAAGATTATAATCTCTAAATGGGGGGAGTGGATTTCAATGATCAAATGATTCAGCCCTATTTGTCAATAAGGAGGTCCCGATTCTGGTACAAGAAGGTAGCAATTTATCTCATCCATTTGGCCATTTATAATTCCTATGTAGTCTACACCAAATCCACAGAAAGCCCCGTCCCCTTCCTAAAATTCATAGAAGAAGTTGTCACGTCCCTCATCTATCAATAAAGACCCCCCCCAGAAAACCATCGCTCTGATGCTGTTAGCCGACTTCATGAGCGCCACTTCCCTTCAACATTCCACCATCTGAAGCAAGCCGAAGACGGCAAAAAAAATGTCACGTGTGCAGCAAAAGAGGGTTTCGAAAAGATACCAGCTACCATTGTTCCCAGTGTCCCTCCCAACCTGGCCTTTGCATTGGTGAATGCTTCCAACATTATCATACATCCCTAAAATATTAGCCCATATTTTTAACCATTTAAAATACAGCATGTGAGTTTAACTGTATTTTTTAACTTTTTAATAATAAAAAATAGTTACATACTACACTATGATGGCTATCCATATGTCTTTATGAGAATTAATAGAGCAAGAGGCACTAGTATACTGCTTGGAAAGGCTGCTACGGGATCCATCACAAACAGAGTGGTTATCCTAAATAAATGAACCAAAGGCGCATATTCTGATATGAGTGGTTATTACACTAGGTCGTGGTGAAGTCACGTTAAGCGGTGGAAGTAGAAGCACTTAATATTGAGAAAGAATGTCACTATTGCACAGAAGTGATCGCTCACTGAGGGCATTCATTGTACTGTGTTGCATATATATATATATATATATATATATATATATATATATATATATATATATATATGTTGGGGATATTCATTGCATTGTGTTGCACACATATATGTGGATAATGTGAGATCTCATGGTTAGAGAGTATATTTGAATTATATATTTTTTAGCACTTGCACTTTAATTAGCTATTGGCAGTATCATAAGGTATTTTCATCAGTGGTATTGCTTTCACAAGGATTATGATGTGGCGTAAAAAATTTTTGGACACATAAATAGTTGGCACAGATAAGCACAATATCAAGGACATTTATATATTTTATTTTATTTTGTTTCATGTTTTAGGAGTGGTATTATATTTTATAGAAGTTAGCGCAATCCATCTATTACATATGCTCCTAGAACGCCTGATGGTGCTACTTGGATGTTGGGCTTCTGTATGTGTCCAGTCTGTGTAAAAGGCTCACACATGTGGTATCGCCATACTCAGGAGGAGTAGCAGAATGTATTTTGGGGTGTCATCTTTGCTATGTACATGCTATGTGTTGGAAATATCTTATAAATGAACAACTTTATGTAAAAAAAAACGCGTTTTCATTTTTCTTCCACATTTTCCAAAAACTTCTGGAAAAAAATGAACGGTTAAAAAAGACTCATTATGCCTCATAGATTATACGTTGGGGTGTTTTCTTTCCAAAATGGGGTCATTTTGGGGGCAATTCCATTGTCCTGGTGCTCCAGGGCCTTCAAAGGTGTAATAGGTGGTTGAGAAATGAGATGTGTCATTTATGCTCGTAGAAAGCCTGAAGGTGCTACTTCAATGTTAGGCTGTGTAAAAGTCTCACACATGCGGTATCGCCATACTCGGGAAAAGTAGCAGAATGTATTTTGGGGTGTAATTTGTTGTATGCATATGATCTGTGAGAGAAATAACCTGTTAATATGACAATTTTGTAAAAAAAAATTCTTCATTTTGCAAAGAATTGTGGGAAAAAATTACAACTTAAAAAACTCACCATGCTACTTACTTAATACCTTGGAATGTCTACTTTCTGAAAAGGAGTATTTGTACTTTCCTGACTTGATAGTGTCTCAAGAAATTGGATAGGCCTTCAGTACATCAGGTGTGATCAGATGTGATCAGTTTTCAGTGATTGGCACCATAGTTTGTAGATTCTATAACTTTCACAAGGACCAAATAATTTACACTAATTTGGGTTATTTTTACCAAAGATATGTAGCAGTATACATTTTGGCCAAAATTTTTTGAAGAACAATTACTAATTTGCAAAATTTTATGAGAGAAACAAAGAAAAAGGTATTCTTTTTCACAAAATGTATGTCTTTTTTATTTATAGCACGAAAAAAAAAACCCACTAGTAATTAAATACCACCAAAAGAAAGCTCTATTTGTGTGAAAAAAAGGATGCAAATTTCATATGGGTACAGTGTTGCATGACTGAGTAAGGCCGGGTTCACACTAGTGTGAAAAACGCTCCGACATTGGGAGCTCATGTTGTATGACGTGTGAAAATCAATGTTTCCCTATGGGAGCCGTCTTAACTGGTCCGACACAAGTCGGTCTGACTTTGAAAATGCTCCCTGTACTACTTTGGTCTGACTTTGATCCTACTTCAGCCCATTGATTATCACTGAAGTCGGATCAAAGTCAGATCGCCATCTTGCATGATCCAACTTTGGCATGCAACTTGTGCTCAGATGATCTTGAGGGTGAACTCCGCACCAAATTTTAAATAAAAAAAGGCATGGGTTCCCCCTCCAAGCGCATACCAGGCCCTTGGGTCTGGTATGGGTTTTGAGGGGAACCCCCTACGCCAAAAAAACGGCGTGGGGGTCCCCCCCAAATCCATACCAGACCCTTATCCAAGCACGCAGCATGGCCATGGGGGTGGGTGCTTTGGGGCACGAGGACGAGGGCCTCTTCCCGACAACCCTGGCCGTTGTTTGGCGGGGTCTGCGGGCGGGGGGCTTATCTAATAAGGGGGCCCCTGTCTAGTGTGGTTTTTTTTTATTGACACTTTTTTTCCTAGGTGAATGGGTAGGGGTACGATGTACCCCATACTCATTCACATAGGGTGGGGGGCCCGGGATCTGGGGGCCCTCTTATTAAAGGGGGCTCCCGGATTCCGATAAGCCCCCCCGCCCGCAGACCCCGACAGGGTTGTCTGGAAGAGGCCCTTGTCCTCATCAACATGGGGACAAGTTGCTTTGGGGTGGGGGGGCCGCAGGGTGCCCCCCTGCCCCAAAGCACCCATCCCCCATGTTGAGGGCATGCGGCCTGGTACGGTTCAGGAGGGGGGGTGCCCGATCGTCCCCACCCCCTTTCCTGACCAGCCGGGCTGCATGCTCAAATAAGGGTCTGGTACCCCCACACTGTTTTTTTTGGCGTAGGGGTGCCCCTTAGAATCCATACCAGACCAAAGGGCCTGGTATGCTCTTGGAGGGGGAACCCATGTCGGTTTTTAATTTAAAATTTGGCGTGGCGTTCCCACTCAAGATATCAAACACAGTGCCTGGTATTGGCGGGGATCATAGTCGGATCCCCGTTCATTGAAAGTCGGACATATGTCAGCTTCAAGTCGCATGGCAAAGTGTGAGAGCGCTGAAAGCTGAAAATTGGTCTGGGCAGGAAGGGGGTGTAAGTGCACTGTATTGAGGTGGTTAACCACTTAAGCCCCGGACCATTTGGCTGGCCAAAGACCAGAGCACTTTTTGCGATTCGGCACTGCGTCGCTTTAACTGACAATTGCTCAGTCGTGCGACGTGGCTCCCAAACAAAGTTGATGTCCTTTTTTTCCCACAAATAGAGCTTTCTTTTGGTGGTATTTGATAACCTCTGCGGTTTTTATTTTTTGCGCTATAAACAAACAAAGAAATAGCGACAATTTTGAAAAAACTTATTATTTTTTACTTTTTGCTATAATAAATATCCCCAAAGAATTTATAAAAAAACATTTTTTTCCTTAGTTTAGGCCGATTTTGGCGCTATTTTGGGACCATTCACAATTATACAGCGATCAGTGCGATTAAAAATGCATTGATTACTGTGTAAATGTGACTGGCAGTGAAGGGGTTAACCACTAGGTGGCGCTGTAGGGGTTAAGTGTGTCCTAGGAAGTGATTCTAACTGTGGCTGCTTTTTCTCATGGTCTCTCGGATACCATCAAGGATGAGATAGCAGCCCGAGATAAACCTACTGAGCTGGAGTCAGTCAGTGAAGGTGAACCCATGCACTTGGGTTTCACGCATCTCTCTGCGGATGAGAGAACCTTTAGGAGGAGGGAAAGATTGTGCCTTTATTGTGGCCAGGCAGGTCACTTTTTGAAGTCTTGTCCTACCCGTCCAGGGAATGCCCGAACCTTGAGGTCCTGTCAAGGACAGACCTTAGGTGGTGTTGCTTCATCCCCAGTTATCCAGAAGGCTAAGCCCCTGGTTTCGGTCACCCTTTCTTGGGCTGAGTCCTCCGTCGAAATACAGGCTCTAATCTACTCTGGGGCTGCAGGCCTGTTCATTGATGCTGCCTTTGTATCAAAGCACTCGATTCCGCTGCAGCTGCGTGACACTCCACTTGCCATTGAAGCTCTTGACGGGAGACCTCTACAGCCTGCATGTGACTTATGAGACGGTTCCGTTGTCCATGGTCGTAGGGGCTCTTCACCATGAGATAATCCAAATCCAAGTTATTTCCTCACCTGTTTCTGCAGGTTATTGGTTATCCTTGGTTAGAGAGGCACAACCCCTCTTTTGATTTGGTCCATGCTTAGGTGCTCTCCTGGTCACCACAATGCAGTGAGACATGCTTCCAGAAGGTAGCCAAGGTCCTATGCCCCTCTTCACTCTCCTCCCTGCCGGAGGAGTACTGCGATTTTAGTGATGTCTTTGACAAAGGTCAAGCCGGAAGTTTACCTCCACACCGGCCATATGATTGCGCAATTGACCTTCAACCTGGTGCCATACCCCCTCATGGCTGATTTTACCCTTTGTCGGTCTTGGAGGATAAGGCCACGGAGGAGTATGTTGCAGACGCACTTTGTTGAGGTTTCATCCGCAAATCCCTGTCTCCCACTGGTGGTGGTTTCTTCTTTGTGAAGAAGAAGAGTGGTAAACTGAGACCTTGTATTCATTATAAGGGTCTCAATCGTTTCACGATTAAGAATGCCTATCCGATTCCGTTGATTACGGAGTTATTTGACCACCTCTAGGAGCAACGGTTTTCATGAAGCTTAATTTGAGAGGGGCATACAATCTCGTGAGTATTAAGGAGGGCGACGAGTGGAAAACTGCGTTTAATACCAGAACAGGCCATTATGAGTACCTTGTAATGCCTTTTGGCCTTTGTAACGCCCCAGCAGTTTTCCAGGAATTTATTAACGATGTCCTCCGAGATTTGTTGCAGTTATGTATGGTAGTTTATCTCGATGATATCTTCATATTTTCCAAGTCCCTGGAGAGCCACCACACAGATGTCTGTCGTGTGCTTCAGAAACTAAGAGAGACCAGTCTCTATTGTAAACTGGAAAAGTGTGAGTTCCATTGTGAACAGGTTTAATTCCTGGGCTATGTCATTTCCACTGCTGGTTTTTTGATGGACCCAGAGAAACTTTCAGCAGTCCTGCAGTGGCCCCAACCCGTAGGTTTACGTTCCTCTGCAGCATTTCCTGGGCTTTGCAAACTATTATCGGAAGTTTATTTGTAACTTTTCATCTCTGGTCAAGCCCCTGACTGATATGACCAGAAAGGACAGTAATCCACAGAGCTCCTGTTTTGGCACATCCTGATCCTACTTTACCTTTTATCCTTGAGGTTGATGCTTCTGAGACTGGAGTTGGCACCCTTATGTCTCAACGTCCTACCTCTGGTGACAGAGAGCTATTGGCGATCATTTTAGCCCTGAAAGAATGGAGACATCTCCTCGAGGGAACCACTGTGCCAGTTCTCATTCTTACTGACCATAAGAATTTCACATTCTTGTCTGAGGCTAAATGGCTCTCTCCCAGAAGCAGAGCCGGTACAAGGGGTGGGCGGAAGGGGCGGATGCCCTGGGCGTTACAATTTATTGGGGTGGGGGGGCGCAGTAAAGTGTCCTTCTAAAACGGGCATCACTAAATGGGGGACCGCAGGCCAAATGCAGACCGCCTCACTCTCCTATGCGGCCTGCTGCGGTACCGCCATTTAGCAGCCTTTTCTTAGCCCTGCCGTCTCTGTAATCCTCACACAGAGCCGACAGCGGGAGGCAGGACAGTTCTGGACGGAGGGCGGAGCTGCTGGAGGTTAACAAGCAGGTGATTGGCTGCTAGGATGAAGGGCGGTCTTAGCAACCAATCACCATCTTGAAACACCCGCCCTCCATCTGAGACATGCCGTGCCTCCCTCCGATATTCGGTCTGTGCAAGGTAAGTGGGGTGGGGGGCGAAGTTACAGGGAGTGAGGACACTGATAAGGAGGAAAGCGTGTGCTGACTCACTGAGGACTTAAAAGTGGAGTTGTTGAGGGCTGTGATGTGGTGGGTTGAGGACATCAGGGTGGGGGGCTGAGCGGACTGTGATTTATGGGGAGATGTGGATATTACAGTGGGGGAGATGTGGACATTACAGTGGGGCAGATGTGAATATTATAGCGGGGAGATGTGGATATTACAGTGGGGGAGATGTGGACATTACAGTGGGGGAGATGTGGATATTACAGTGGGGAGATGTGGACATTACAGTGGGGGAGATGTGGACATTACAGTGGGGGAGATGTGGACATTAGAGTGGGAAGATGTGGATATTACAGTGGGGAGATGTGGATATTACAGTGGGGGAGATGTGGACATTACAGGGGGGGAGATGTGGACATTACAGTGGGGGAGATGTGGACATTAGAGTCGGGAGATGTGGATATTACAGTGGAGAGATGTGGATATTACAGTGGGGGAGATGTGGATATTACAGTGGGGGAGATGTGGACATTACAGTGGGGAGAGGTGGATATTACAGTGGGGGAGATGTGGATATGACAGTGGGGGAGATGTGTATATTACACTGAGGAGATGTGGATATTACAGTGGGGGAGATGTGGACATTACCTTGGGGGAGATGTGGATATTACAGTGGGGAGATGTGGATATTACAGTGGGGGAGATGTGGACATTACAGTGGGGCAGATGTGAATATTACAGGGGGGAGATGTGGATATTACAGTGGGGGAGATGTGGACATTACAGTGGGGGAGATGTGGATATTACAGTGGGGAGATGTGGATATTACAGTGGAGAGATATGGATATTACAGTGGGGGAGATGTGGATATTACAGTGGGGGAGATGTGGACATTACAGTGGGGAGAGGTGGATATTACAGTGGGGGAGATGTGGATATTACAGTGGGGGAGATGTGGATATTACACTGAGGAGATGTGAATATTACAGTGGGGGAGATGTGGACATTACCTTGGGGGAGATGTGGATATTAAAGTGGGGAGATGTGGATATTACAGTGGGGGAGATGTGGATATTACAGTGGGGAGATGTGGATATTACAGTGGGGACATGTGGTTATTACAGTGGGGAGATGTGGACATTACAGTGGGGGAGATGTGGATATTACAGTGGGGAGATGTGGATATTACAGTGGAGAGATGTGGATATTACAGTGGGGGAGATGTGGATATTACAGTGGGGGAGATGTGGACATTACAGTGGGGAGAGGTGGATATTACAGTGGGAGAGATGTGGATATTACAGTGGGGGAGATGTGGATATTACACTGAGGAGATGTGGATATTACAGTGGGGGAGATGTGGACATTACCTTGGGGGAGATGTGGATATTACAGTGGGGAGATGTGGATATTACAGTGGGGGAGATGTGGATATTACAGTGGGGAGATGTGGATATTACAGTGGGGACATGTGGTTATTACAGTGGGGAGATGTGGACATTACAGTGGGAGAGATGTGGATATTACAGTGGGGAGATGTGGACATTACAGTGGGGGAGTTGTGGACATTACAGTGGGGGAGATGTGGATATTACAGTGGGGGAGATGTGCACATTACAGTGGGGAGATGTGGAGATGGGGGGCGCAGTTTGCAATCTTCACCCTGGGCACCAAATGGCCTTGTCCCAGCACTGCCCAGAAGGGCGCGATGGTCTCTTTTCTTGTCAAGTTTCAATACCATTGTCTCATTCTTACGCGGAACTAAGAATGTAAGGGCTTACGCCTTGTCACGACAGTTTTCCTTTTATTGTGAAGCAAATAACAAATACAGTAGGTGACCGCGATATTGTGTCAATCTCGCCGCTTTTCTCTGCGAGATTTGACACCTACTAGGCCTTTCACGGGAGCCAGCGCCGAGATGGCTCACTCATCGGGAAAGGAAAACCTTTTTTCCTTTCGCGATGAGCGACAGGCAGTGCTGACAGCTGTCTGGTATGAATCCTGAGGGGGAACGCCGCGCCCAATTTTAAATGAAAAAAACGGTGTGGGTTCCCCCCCAGGGTCATACCAGGCCCTTAAGTCTGGTATGGATTGTAAGGGGAACCCCCTACGCTGAAAAATCGGCGTGGGGTCCCCCCAAAATCCATACCGGACCCTCTCTGAGCATGCAGCCCGGCCGGTGAGGAAAGAGGGTGGGGACGAGCAAGTGCCCCCCCCTGAACCGTACCAGGCCGCATGCCCTCAACATGGGGGGGTTTGTGCCTTGGGGAGGGGGGATCCCTGCGGGCCCCCCCACCCCAAAGCACCTTGCTCCCATGTTGATGAGGACAAGGGCCTCTTCCAGACAACCCTGGCCGTTGGTTGTCGGGGTTTGCGGGCAGGAGGCTTATTGGAATCCGGGAGCCCCCTTTAATAAGGGGGCCCCCAGATCCTGACCCCCCACCCTATGTGAATGAGTATGGGGTACATGGTACCCCTACCCATTCACCTAGGAAAATAAAGTATTAATAAAAAAAACACACCACACAGGTTTTAAAAGAAATTTATTAGGCAGCTCCGAGGGGGGGTTTCTTCCGACTTCGGGGGTCTTCTTCCAACTTCTTCTCCCGGTGTTCCACCTGTTCTCCTGGGCCCCTCCACTATCTTCTTCCAGCTCTCTTGCTAGCGGGGGCCCGGTCTGCTGCCGCTGTCCGGTTCTTCTCCCGTATCTTCTGCCGAACTCCCCCGCTATCTTCTTTCAGCTCTATTGCTAGCGGGGGACCCGGTCTGCTGCGCTTTCTTGTCCCCTCTTTTCTTCTCTTCTTCTGATGTTGACACGACGCTCTCTCCTGCTGGAATGGTGTGTCCGAGCTGCATTTGCATTTATATAGGCGGTGACCCCGTCCCCTTGTGACGTCACAGTCCCAGCATGCGCAGGGACTCTGGGGTCACGCCCCCTTATGACGCCAGAGTCCCTGCGCATGCTGGGGCTGTGACGTCACAAGGGGGCGGGGTCACCGCCTATATAAATGGCTCTGCAGTTCGGACACACCATTCCAGCAGGAGAGAGCATCATGTCAACATCAGAAGAAGATAAGAGAAGAGGGGACAAGACAGCGCAGCAGACCGAGTCCCCCGCTAGCAATAGAGCTGGAAGAAGATAGTGGGGGGAGTCCAGCAGAAGATACGGGAGAAGAACCGGACAGCGGCAGCAGACAGGGCCCCCGCTAGCAAGAGAGCTGGAAGAAGATAGCGGAGGGGCCCGGTAGAAGAGGCGGAACACCGGGAGAAGAAGTTGGAAGAAGACCCCCGAAGTTGCAAGAGACCCCCCCAGAGCTGCCTAATAAATTTCTTTTAAAACCTGTGTGGTGTGTTTTTTTTATTAACACTTTATTTTCCTAGGTGAATGGGTAGGGGTACCATGTACCCCATACTCATTCACTTAGGGTGGGGGGCTGGAATCTGGGGGCCCCCTTATTAAAACAGGTTTTCTGTTGTACTATGAGCTTATTAAAGGGGGCCCCCAGATTCCGATAAGCCCCCCACCCGCAGACCCCGACAACCAACGGCCAGGGTTGTCGGGAAGAGGCCCTTGTCCTCATCAACATGGGGGCAAGGTGCTTTGGGGTGGGGGGGCCCGCAGGGCGCCCCCCTCCCCAAGGCACAAACCCCCCCATGTTGAGGGCATGCGGCCTGGTATGATTCAGGAGGGGGGGGCACTCGCTCGTCCCCACCCCCTTTCCTGACCGGCCGGGCTGCATGCTCGGATAAGGGTCTGGTATGGATTTTGGGGGGACCCCCACTCCGATTTTTCGGCGTAGGGGGTTCCCCTTACAATCCATACCAGACCTAAGGGCCTGGTATGCCCCTGGGGGGGAACCCACGCCGTTTTTTTTCATTTAAAATTTGGCGCGGCGTTCCCCCTCAGGATTCATACCAGACAGCTGTCAGCACTGCCTGTCGCACATCGGGAAAGGAAAAAAAGTTTTCCTTTCCCGATGAGTGAGTCAGCGCGACATGCACAGTACCCTGTCACTGAGAACCAGGATCGCGCTGGAAACACAATCTCGTGGTCAGGTACTATAGGACAAAATAACAGAAAAAGTCAATGTGCATAACTATTCACCCCCCTAAAGTCAATACTTTGTAGAGCCACGGCCACGGCTTATTGTCGTCCTATGTACAGATACTCCAGTCTCTGCTGTGGAACTCTCCAGCTCCTCCAGGGTGACCTTAGGTCTCTGTGCTGCCTCTCTGATTAATGCCCTCCTTGCCCAGTCCGTAGGTTCTGGTGTGCAGCCATCTCTTGGCAGGTTTGCTGTTGTACCATGTTCTTTCCATTTGGTTATGATAGATTTGATGGTGCGCCTAGGGATCATCAAAGGTTTGGATATTTTTTTATAACCTAACCCTGACTTGTACTTCTCAACAACATTGTCCCTTACTTGTTTGGAGAGTTCCTTGGTCTTCATGGCAGTGTTTGGTTAGTGGTGCCTCTTGCTTAGGTGTTGCAGCCTCTGGGGCCTTTCAAAAAAGTGTGTATATGTAATGACAGATCTTGTGACACTTAGATTGCACACAGGTGGACATCATTTCACTAATTATGTGATTTCTGAAGGTAATTATTTGCACCAGAGCTTTTTTTTTTTCAAATATAAATTTTATTGAGAATTTCAAAGAAAAAGAATACCAAGACGGTATAGTACAACAGTGATCAAATTCAACATTCTAACAGATATAACAGATATATAGCTCTGTAATAAAAGGTTCGCATTCAGTCTCCAGAAAGGATAACATATCATATATAATCACATTATTTGGCCCGCAAACCAGTCCATGACACCTATATAGATATCCGCAATATAGCTACAATTACTGGTTAGTGCACACAATCGGGCTATTAACTACTCCGAGACCTTAATATAACTGGAGGGAATGGCTGGCCTCATATTAACTGGGCACAGGACCACTAGTTGAAGAAATAGGAAAATGAAACAGATGGAAAGTATAGTGGAAATGGGGGGAGTATTTATTCAACACGAGCGTGATGGACTCGCCAGGGACTTCGCCCTGTAATTGATCTGTGTCAGTGTGACCCTCAAGAGTTCAGTAAGGTTGTCCTTTGTCAGAAAAAATGAACATATTCCATGATAACCAGGTTTTGGAATGTTTGTATTGTTTGTGTTGGGCTGTGAGTACTAGATCCTCCATTTTTTTAATGTCCTCTACTCTGCACAACCACATTCCTACTGAGGGGGGGGGGGGGGGTACATTTTGTTTCCATGTAGCTGGAATACAAGACTTTGAGGCATTGAGCAAATGTCTAACCACTGACTTCTTGTACGACCGTGCGGGGATTGTGGTGTGATAACTGAAAACCTCCCGTGTCACTTGTCAGTGAATGAATCAAAGTCCAGTGATCCCGATCTATGTAGTGTAGTGCGCAATCTTTACCCGCCGTCCATAGCGTTTCATACTCTAAGTGGTCTAGTCCTGGCGTGAACGCCGGATTGCCTAGAATGGGGAATAGAGGAGACTGTCTTGAGGACAGGGAGGTGGTCTTTATTACTATTGAGCCCACATATAGTGTGGCGCCCACAATAGGATGGAAAGTCATGTTTGGGGGGAGTTGATCATAGCACCAGATGGCTCCCTTTAGCGGGACACTTACCTGGGTGCGTTCTACTTGAACCCATAATTTAGTTTGATCATGTCTGTTCCAGTCGATGATCATCTCTAAATGTACTGCTTGGTAGTAGTGTTTCGCGTCAGGGAGGGCCAGACCTCCATAATGTTTTGGTAGAATCAGGTAACGTCGGCGCATTCGAGGTTTCGTTTGTTACCATACAAATTTTATGAACATTGAGTGTATTTGTTTGAAATATAGGGAGGGTATCCTAATTGGCAGTGTTTGGAATAAATATAGAAATTTCGGGAGAATGCACATTTTAACCACTTGCCGACCGCCTCACGCATATATACGTGAACAGAGCGGCACGGGCAGGCAAAATCACGTACCTGGTACGTGATTGCCTTCGCGCGGGTGGGGGGTCCGAACGGACCCCCTCCCGGTGCCAGCGGCGGTCGGCATTTGTCTAGGAGCGATCAGAGATGAGGGGGAGGCCATCCGATCGTGGCCCCCCCCTCGCGATCGCTCCCAGCCAATGAGAAACATCCCCTGCCTGTGTATAGTACACACAGGCAGAGGATGTGATGTCATCTCTCCTCGGCTCGGCAGTTTCCGTTCCGACGCCGAGGAGAGAAGACATCCAAGTAAGTGTAAAACACAAACACACACAGTAGAACATGCCAGGCACACTAAACACCCCCAATCCCCCCCCCGATCGCCCCCCGATCCCCCCCCAATCACCCCCCCCCATCACAAACTGACACCAAGCTGTTTTTTTTTTTTTTCCTGATTACTGATTGGTGTCAGTTTGTGACAGTTAGAAGTGTTAGGTCAGTGAGTATTAGCCCCCTGTAGGTCTAGGGTACCCCCCTAACCCCCCCTAATAAAGTTTTAACCCCTTGATCACCCCCATCACCAGTGTCGCTAAGCGATCATTTTTCTGATCGCTGTATTAGTGTCGCTGGTGACGCTAGTTAGTGAGGTAAATATTGAGGTTCGCCGTCAGCGTTTTATAGCGACAGGGACCCCCATATACTACCTAATAAATGTTTTAACCCCTTGATTGCCCCCTAGTTAACCCTTTCACCACTGATCACTGTATAACCGTTACGGGTGACGCTGGTTAGTTTGTTTATTTTTTATAGTGTCAGGGCACCCGCCGTTTATTACCGAATAAAGGTTTAGCCCCCCGATCGCCCGGCGGTGATATGCGTCGCCCCAAGCAGCGTCAGATTAGCGCCAGTAGCGCTAACACCCACGCACGCAGCATACGCCTCCCTTAGTGGTATAGTATCTGAACGGATCAATATCTGATCCGATCAGATCTATACTAGTGTCCCCAGCAGTTTAGGGTTCCCAAAAACGCAGTGTTAGCGGGATCAGCCCAGATACCTGCTAGCACCTGCATTTTGCCCCTCCGCCCGGCTCGGCCCAGCCCACCCAAGTGCAGTATCGATCGATCACTGTCACTTACAAAACACTAAACGCATAACTGCAGCGTTCGCAGAGTCAGGCCTGATCCCTGCAATCGCTAACAGTTTTTTTGGTAGCGTTTCGGTGAAATGGCAAGCACCAGCCCCAGGCAGCGTCAGGTTAGTGCCAGTAGCGCTAACACCCACGCACCGTACACCTCCCTTAGTGGTATAGTATCTGAACGCATCAATATCTGATCCGATCAGATCTATACTAGCGTCCCCAGCAGTTTAGGATTCCCAAAAACGCAGTGTTAGCAGGATCAGCCCAGATACCTGCTAGCACCTGCATTTTGCCCCTCCGCCCGGCTCAGCCCAGCCCACCCAAGTGCAGTATCGATCGATCACTGTCACTTACAAAACACTAAACGCATAACTGCAGCGTTCGCAGAGTCAGGCCTGTTCCCTGCGATCGCTAACAGTTTTTTTTGTAGCGTTTTGGTGAACTGGCAAGCGCCAGCGGCCTAGTACACCCCGGTCGTAGTCAAACCAGCACTGCAGTAACACTTGGTGACGTGGCGAGTCCCATAAGTGCAGTTCAAGCTGGTGAGGTGGCAAGCACAAGTAGTGTCCCGCTGCCACCAAGAAGACAAACACAGGCCCGTCGTGCCCATAGTGCCCTTCCTGCTACATTCGCCAATCCTAATTGGGAACCCACCGCTTCTGCAGCACCCGTACTTCCCCCATTCACATCCCCAACCAAATGCAGTCGGCTGCATGAGAGGCATTTTCTTTATGTCCTCCCGAGTACCCCTACCCAACGAACCCCCCCAAAAAAGATGTCGTGTCTCTAGCAAGCGCGGATATAGGCGTGACACCCGCTATTATTGTCCCTCCTGTCCTGACAATCCTGGTCTTTGCATTGGTGAATGTTTTGAACGCTACCATGCACTAGTTGAGCATTAGCGTAGGGTACAGTATTGCACAGACTAGGACACACTTTCACAGGGTCTCCCAAGATGCCATCGCATTTTGAGAGACCCGAACCTGGAACCGGTTACAGTTATAAAAGTTACAGTTACAAAAAAAAGTGTAAAAAAAAAAAAAAAAACACAAACAAAAATAAAAAAAAATAAATAGTTGTCGTTTTATTGCTCTCTCTCTCTCTATTCTCTCTCTCTATTGTTCTGCTCTTTTTTACTGTATTCTATTCTGCAATGTTTTATTGTTATTATGTTTTATCATGTTTGCTTTTCAGGTATGCAATTTTTTATACTTTACTGTTCACTGTGCTTTATTGTTAACCATTTTTTTGTCTTCAGGTACGCCATTCACGACTTTGAGTGGTTATACCAGAATGATGCCTGCAGGTTTAGGTATCATCTTGGTATCATTCTTTTCAGCCAGCGGTCGGCTTTCATGTAAAAGCAATCCTAGCGGCTAATTAGCCTCTAGACTGCTTTTACAAGCAGTGGGAGGGAATGCCCCCCCCCCCCACCGTCTTCCGTGTTTTTCTCTAGCTCTCCTGTCTCAACAGGGAACCTGAGAATGCAGCCGGTGATTCAGCCAGCTGACCATAGAGCTGATCAGAGACCAGAGTGGCTCCAAACATCTCTATGGCCTAAGAAACCGGAAGCTACGAGCATTTTATGACTTAGATTTCGCCGGATGTAAACAGCGCCATTGGGAAATTGGGGAAGCATTTTTTCACACCGATCTTGGTGTGGTCAGATGCTTTGAGGGCAGAGGAGAGATCTAGGGTCTAATAGACCCCAATTTTTTCAAAAAAGAGTACCTGTCACTACCTATTGCTATCATAGGGGATATTTACATTCCCTGAGATAACAATAAAAATGATTTAAAAAAAAAAATGAAAGGAACAGTTTAAAAATAAGATAAAAAAGCAAAAAATAATAAAGAAAAAAAAAAAAAAAAAAAAAAAAAAGCACCCCTGTCCCCCCCTGCTCTCGCGCTAAGGCGAACGCAAGCGTCGGTCTGGCGTCAAATGTAAACAGCAATTGCACCATGCATGTGAGGTGTCACCGCGAACGTCAGATCGAGGGCAGTAATTTTAGCAGTAGACCTCCTCTGTAAATCTAAAGTGGTAACCTGTAAAGGCTTTTAAAGGCTTTTAAAAATGTATTAAATTTGTTGCCACTGCACGTTTGTGCGCAATTTTAAAGCATGTCATGTTTGGTATCCATGTACTCGGCCTAAGATCATCTTTTTTATTTCATCAAACATTTGGGCAATATAGTGTGTTTTAGTGCATTAAAATTTAAAAAAGTGTGTTTTTTCCACAAAAAATTATTATTATTATTATAATTATTATTCAGGATTTATATAGCGCCAACAATTTACGCAGCGCTTTACAATATAAAAGGGAGACAATACAGTTATAATACAATACAATACAATAGGATTAAGAGGGCCCTGCTCAGAAGAGCTTACAATCTAATAGGGTGGGGCAAGTGGTACAAAAGGTTGTAACTGTGGGGAATGAGCTGGTGGAAGTGGTAGGAGATTAGTTGCGTTTGAAAAATCGCTGCGTAAATACTGTGTGAAAAAAAAAAATGAAACACCCACCATTTTAATCTGTAGGGCATTTGCTTTAAAAAAATATATAATGTTTGGGGGTTCAAAGTAATTTTCTTGCAAAAAAAAATAATTTTTTCATGTAATAAAAAAGTGTCAGAAAGGGCTTTGTCTTCAAGTGGTTAGAAGATTGGGTGATGTGTGACATAAGCTTCTAAATGTTGTGCATAAAATGCCAAGACAGTTCAAAACCCCCCCAAATGACCCCATTTTGGAAAGTAGACACCCCAAGCTATTTGCTGAGAGGCATGTCGAGTCCATGGAATATTTTATATTGTGACACAAGTTGCAGGAAAGAGACAAATTTTTTTTTTTTTTTTTTTTTTTTTTTGCACAAAGTTGTCACTAAATGATATATTGCTCAAACATGCCATGGGAATATGTGAAATTACACCCCAAAATAAATTCTGTTGCTTCTCCTGAGTACGGAGATACCACATGTGTGAGACTTTTTGGGAGCCTAGCCGCGCACGGGACCCCGAAAACCAAGCACCGCCTTCAGGCTTTCTAAGGGCGTAAATTTTTGAATTCACTCTTCACTGCCTATCACAGTTTCGGAGGCCATGGAATGCCCAGGTGGCACAAAACCCCCCCAAATGACCCCATTTTGGAAAGTAGACACCCAAAGCTATTTGCTGAGAGGTATAGTGAGTATTTTGCAGACCTCACTTTTTGTCACAAAGTTTTGAAAATTGAAAAAAGAAAAAAAAAAAATTTTTTTCTGGTCTTTCTTCATTTTCAAAAACAAATGAGAGCTGCAAAATACTCACCATGCCTCTTAGCAAATAGCTTGGGGTGTCTACTTTCCAAAATGGGGTCATTTGGGGGGGGGGTTTGTGCCATCATGGCATTTTATGGCCTTCAAAACTGTGATAGGCAGCGAGGAGTGAAATAAAAAATTTATGCCCTTAGAAATCCTGAAGGCGGTGCTTGGTTTTTGGGGCCCCGTACGCGGCTAGGCTCCCAAAAAGTCCCACACATGTGGTATCCCCGTACTCAGGAGAAGCAGCTGAATGTATTTTGGGGTGCAATTCCACATATGCCCATGGCCTGTGTGAGCAATATATCATTTAGTGACAACTTTTTGTACATTTTTTTTTTTTTGTCATTATTCAATCACTTGGGACAAAAAAAATAAATATTCAATGGGCTCAACATGCCTCTCAGCAATTTCCTTGGGGTGTCTACTTTCCAAAATGGGGTCATTTGGGGGGGGGTTTGCACTGCCCTGCCATTTTAGCACCTCAAGAAATGACATAGACAGTCATAAACTAAAAGCTGTGCAAATTCCAGAAAATGTACCCTAGTTTGTAGACGCTATAACTTTTGCGCAAACCAATAAATATACGCTTATTGACATTTTTTTTACCAAAGACATGTGGCCGAATACATTTTGGCCTAAATGTATGACTAAAATTGAGTTTATTGGATTTTTTTTATAACAAAAAGTAGAAAATATCATTTTTTTTCAAAATTTTCGGTCTTTTTCCGTTTATAGCGCAAAAAATAAAAACGGCAGAGGTGATCAAATACCATCAAAAGAAAGCTCTATTTGTGGGAAGAAAAGGACGCAAATTTCGTTTGGGTACAGCATTGCATGACCGCGCAATTAGCAGTTAAAGCGACGCAGTGCCGAATTGTAAAAAGTGCTCTGGTCAGGAAGGGGGTAAAACCTTCCGGGGCTGAAGTGGTTAAGGAGATTGCATCTCCCGAACTAAGAGTGAAGGCCTTTGCCCCACTCTTCGAGCAGCCCTTTTGCTTTGGCTAGCATTGGTGGGAAATTCAATTCAAATGTGTGTTTCAGATCTCTAGGTATATTGGTTCCTAAGTAGGTAAAGTGGCTGTTGGACCATTTAAAGTTAAATTTAGTTTTCAGGGGGGTCAATTTCTCTGTCGTCATGTTAATGCCCATCGCTGTAGATTTGTCAAAATTAATTTTTAGATTAGATATGTTTCCATATTTCTGTAATTCTTTAATCAAGTTAGGGAGGGATATGACCGGGTTAGTCAGAGAAAACAAGAGATCATCTGCATAAGCAGAAATCTTATACTGAGCTTGATCTATAGTAATTCCTGAGATATCCAAAGGGCTCTAGTACTAGGGCAAAAAGAAGGGGTGATAATGGGCAACCCTGCCTGGTACCATTGGAGATGGTGAAAGGGTCAGACAGGACACCATTAGCTTTGACCTGGGTTGTCGGTATGGAGTAAATGTTCAAGATCCAATGTAGCATATGCCTACCAAGTCTGATGTGTTTAAAAACTGAGGTCATAAATTCCCAACTCACCCGGTCAAACGTTTTCTCAGCGTCTGTACTGAGAAAGATGCATGGTGTCTTGGTCGCAGAGGCTCTATGTATCAGGTTAAGCACCTTGGTGGTGTTGTCCCTGGCTTCCCGTGAGGGGACAAAACCCACCTGGTCTAGGTGTATCAGGTCCATCATATGTTGGGATAATCTGTTGGCTAGTATTTTAGCGAGGAGTTTAAGATCTATATTTAAAAGAGATATAGGCCTGTAGCTGCCACAGGCAGACGGATCCTTTCCCTCTTTGGGTATGAGAGAAATGTGAGCACTTAATGTGTCCCTCTAAAGTCGACCATCTTCTGTGAGATTGTTAAAAAGTTTGAGCATGTATGGTCCTAGCACCGGCATAAGGGTTTGGTAATATTGGAGGGTGAGCCCATCCGGTCCTGTCGCTTTACCCGGTTTCATATTTTTAATGGCGCTCTGCAGTTCCATCAATGTGATGGGTTCTTCCAGTGCAGCTGCATTTTCCTCTGAGAGTTTGGGAATATTAGACATAGTAAGATAGTCCCCTATTGTACCATTATTGGCATGCTGTTTCGGGAGGTTGTACAAGGAGGAATAGTAGGTCCGGAATTCATTGGCAATTTGAGTGGGTAAGACTTTCCTCTGTCCTGAAGAGGAGATAATTTGGGGGATGTATGCACAAAGTGTCCGTTGTCTAACTGCTCTAGCAAGAAGTTTTCCGCATTTATTCCCCGACTCGTATGTGAGTTTCCTACATGATTGTAGTGCTGATTTTGCCTGATATTGTAAAAGATCTACTGTCTGTCTGCGTAGAGTAAATAGTTCTGCTTCTAGTGCTGATGTCGGGTTTCTCTTGTGTGCCTTTTCCAAGTCATGTGTCTTCTTTTAGAAGCAGCAATAATTGTTTTTCCCGTTCCATTTTAATATGCGCCCCGTGTTTAATCAAAACCCCTCTAATTACAGACTTGTGGGCTTCCCACAATATCCCGGGGTCGCAGTTGTCGATATCGTTGGCTAGGAAGTATTGGTTAAGTTCTTTTGTGACGTCAGTCAGTACTGTGGGATTCTGTAATAAGCTTTCATTCAGTCTCCAGAATTTCGCTTTAGTCATCGAGAGGGAGTAACGCAAAGTTATGGGCACGTGGTCTGACCAGGTTATGTTACCTATATCAGCGGTCCCCACCGCCTCTAGTTGGCTATGTGGTAGCAAGAAAAAGTCGATGCGTGAGTATGTTTTGTGTGGGGGTGAAAAGAACGTGTAGTCCCTCTCTCCTTCGTGAAGGAGCCTCCATACATCTATCAGTCGGGCCTCATGGAGAACCCGAGTAATGCGTTTATGTAAGCTGGTACGCAGGGACAAGGTACCGGAGGATGTGTCTACCGCTGGACTCAAGGGGACGTTAAAATCGCCGCCCAAAATCAGATGTCCTTCAGTGAAGTCCATCAGTTTGGTCAGTGTTTTGTGTATAAAGATATCTTGTCTATCATTTGGTGCGTAGACTGTAGCCAATGTCACCAACACTTCGCCTATAAGCCCTTTAATTAACACATACCTCCCCTCCGTATCAATTCTAATGTTCCGGCAAGTCCAGGGTACCTATTCTCCCAGGAGTATGGAAACTCCTTTAGATTTGGCCGATAGTATCGTGGCATGATAAGTGAGTGGAAAGTACTGGTTCTTTAAGCATGTCGGTACACCTGTTTTGAAGTGGGTTTCCTAAATGAAAGCAATGTCTGCTCTAGCTCTTTTGAGATCATTCAAGAGCATACGGCGTTTCTCAGGTACATTTAACCCCTTGGCGTTCATCGAAAAAATAGTAACGTGATCCATTATGCTCCTGTCGAAAACCAAAAGTGGTGGATACAATAGGGGGGGGGTCTTGGTGTGTGGGAATAGAGACGGAAGATTGAAGTGGGGGGGAAAGGGTAGAGGGAGAAGAGCAAGAAGAGCACAAGAAGGAATACAGTGGACAATCAACACCTCTGACTGTCCCTCCTGGTATCAATTGTCAATAAACAATTGTGTGCAAGGTTTTGCTAAGAAACACACTCCAGTTATCACCGGGAAGGTATTTCGGCCTAATGGGGATTAGGTTAGACTATGACCAGGGGAGCTAACCCTGATCCGTCCAACTCATCTGCCCGATGGTACAATTTAGGCATGTAACATGTCAAAATACAGAACACATAAAATATTTGGTGAAGCAAATAACATCATACATATGTCACTTGAGTATTCCAAGTGCTAGAACTTAAAAGAGTTCAACATGAGCACTGCTCTCATCCTCCCCTGAACCCAACTGCCCTAAACTGCAGTAAATACTCGCTTCCATCCCTCTCCCTCGTCATTGTGTTGTGAAGTAAGCATACTCAGAGATTACTTTACCATCCGTTTGGCACACCGTGGGGGGACTCAGGGGCCCATAAAGCCATCTGTTGAGGAAACTACAGAGTACTATAAATGTCTTCTTCTGGACTTCTCAAGCTGTCATATAGATAGGGAGAAGATATTTGTTCCATGTAAATGGTAAGTAGAGCCTAAGGCCCTGGCTAGGGTAGACTGACAGGCCCTGGAATCCTATTTCCCCATGGTGGCCAGACCACTTCCATACAATACAACAATGCAAAAATAGTCTAAAAATTGCATGTTTCAAGCGACATTGTGCATGGAAGGCTATCCGTCATGGTCATGAAATTTTCTTACATGGCTATAAACCTACAGGACCTGTTGATCCAAATGTCCCTGTCCTAGCAGGCAGGTGTTCTTCTCATCCTTGTAGCAGTCAGTTACCTCTGGTTCTCCAGTGAATGTGGTATTCTTGAACCCTGTCTGGCCCGACACATATTCAGTCAGTTTACAGTGGGGTCTCAAGGAAGGTATAGTGTCTCCCATCTAAACATGGAAGGCTGATATGTAGGTAGGGGTGGGCTCCAACAGGGGATCACATCAGTGGCCTACTGCAGGGGTCCATTACCTCAGGCAAAAAATGACACCAAGGGGGTAGGAACCAGATTGAGCACCCCTAGTCTCCTTATGTATAAACTCCAACAATCAGCTCCCTCTCAATCCTTTTAATAGCACAGGCAGGCTCTTGAAGTATTTACAGTTAGTGTACTGTGTACCCTGCACAATTGCACCTACAGTATAGCTACCTGAAGACAAGTGCTTGTGTTCTTCTTCTGATCCTATTAATAGCACAGGCAGGCTTTTGAAGTATTTACAGTTAGTGTATTGTGTACCCTGCATAGTTGCACCTATAGACAAGTGCTGGTGTGCTTCTTCTGATACTATTAATACCACAGGCAGGCATTCTGCTAGCTGCTGTATAATCAATATATATATACATCCCAGTTTTGTGCAGCTACATCTCACTGCAGTGCAGGCCATTAGTATGTCTGGAAGGCCAACAAGGAGAGGCAGACAGTCACAAGCCAATAAAAGAGGGCAAGCAGGCTCTGTGTCTAGAGGCAACAGTGCTGGTCATGGACATGGTGCATCCTCATCTGCACGTGGCCGTGGGACACGCTTATCCTTTATTTGGGCAGCTGGCCGTGTTGAGCCCCAACATGCCGAAGACTTGGTAGAGTGGATGACCAAGCCGTCCTCATCCTCCTCATCCTCACTCACCCAGGCTCAGGGTACGTTGTCTGGCAAAGCAGCTGCCAATGCAGCCTCTTCCCTCGGCTCAATGGCATCAGTCACTCCTTCCCTGAGGAATATGAATCCTGAGGAGTCCCCCGAACTGTTTGACCACAGTGTTGGGTACATGCTCCAGTTGAGGGCTCCGATGATGGTACTCAGCTAGAGGAAGGCAGTAACATGAGCCCAGACAGAGGGGGTGCCCAAGAAGGACAGCAATCTGGCAGTCATGTTCCCCCAGATGCAGCATACTGCCAGCTTTGCTCCAGTGATGAGGAGGGAGGGGATGAGGAGGTCACTGACTCCACGTGGGTGCCTGATAGGAGAGAGGAGGAGGAGGAGGAGGAGGCACATCACCAACAAGGCAGGATGCCCTCCAGGGGCCAGCTTAAGGGCAGCACACAGACTGCATCACACCGCAGAGCTCCGCATGTGCAGGGCGCTGCTGTTTCTGCGTGTTATTCCAAAAGTTCTTTGGTGTGGGCCTTTTTTGAGACGAGTGCATCAGATCCCACCGCTGCTATTTGCAACATATGTCTCAAGCGTATCTCGCGTGGCCAAAACATCACCCGCTTGGGCACCACATGCTTGACCAGACATATGTTGACCTGCCATGCAGTTCGGTGGCAAACGTACCTAAAAGACCCACACCAAAGAACAAAGAGGACCTCTCCTTGCTCCTCATCAGCTGGGATCTGCAACCCCACTATACCTTCAGTCCTCTCTGAGACCTGCACTGAGAGGAATGAAGGTGTAGAATTAGGTGTGTCACAGCCAAGAACTAGCAGGTAATCTGCTATCAGTACACCGACGTCAGATTGTACCAGGCAAATTTTCCTGCCCCAGCTGCTGCACCGCCGAAAGAAGTTCGCTCCCAACCATCCACATGCCCAGTGGTTGAATGCTAGCTTGGCTAAATTGCTAGCACTTCAACTGCTGCCTTTTCAGTTGGTAGACTCTGCCCCCTTCCTTGAGTTTGTGGAATGTGCAGTTTCTCAGTGGCAGGTTCCCAAATGCCACTTTTTCTCACGGAAGGCGATTCCGGCTCTCTACCGGCATGTGGAAGGCAATGTCTTGGCCTCGCTGGACAGGACGGTCAGTGGTAAGGTGCATATTAATGCTGAGTCATGGTCCAGCAGGCATGGACAGGGACGTTACCTATCTTTCACGGCGCATTGGGTGACTCTTCTGGCAGCTGGGAAGGATGCAGGACAAGGTGCAGTAGTGTTGGAGGTTGTTCCGCCACCCCACCTCCAAAATGCTACTACTGGTGATTCTGAGATACCCCTCTCCTCCACCCCCTCCTCTTCTTCATCCTCCATGGCCTATTCCTGTGCTTTGTCCTCGGAACCAGCGTTGCTCCGTAGGCGTTCAAGGGGCTACGCAAGTACGCAGGCCAAAATATGCCATGCGGTGCTTGAGCTGGTGTGCTTGGGGGACAGGAGCCACACTGGGGCAGAGATTCTGTCAGCTCTGCAGGGGCAGACTCAGAGGTGGTTGACGCCATGCCAGCTTCAGCCAGGAATGGTGGTTTGCGACAATGGCACCAACCGCCTCTCTGCCCTCCGACAGGGACAACTGACCCATGTGCCCTGTTTGGCTCACGTCCTTAACTTGGTGGTGCAGTGGTACTTGGGCAGGTACCCAGGCTTACAGGATGTCCTGAGGCAGGCCAGGAAAGTCTGTGTGCATTTCCGCCAGTCATATAATGCCAGTGCTCGGCTGGCTGACCTTGAAAAGGAATTTAACCTGCCCAAGAACCGCCTAATCTATGACATGCCCACCAGGTGGAACTCAACTTTGGCCATGCTACAGTGGCTGCACACGCAGCAGAGGGCCATCAATGAGTACCTGTGAGACTATGGCACCAGGACAGTGTTGGGGAGCTTGGTTTTTTTCCCCACGCCAGTGGGCAATGATCAGGGATGCATGCACTGTCCTTCCACCATTTGAGGAGGCCACGAGGATGGTGAGCAGTGACAGTGCATGCATCATTGACACTGTCCCCCTTGTCCATCTATTGGAGCACACGCTGCGTAGAATAATGGACAGAGCACTTGAGGCAGAACACAGGCAGGAAGAGGAGGACTTCCTTACCTCTCAACGCCCCCTTTATCCAGACAGTGTTCCTGCGTGCCCGCTGATCACACAGGAAGAGGATGAGGAGGAGGAGGAGGAGGATTGTGTCAGCATGGAGGTGGAGCCTGGCACTCAGCATCAGCAGCAGTCTTCAAGGGATCATGTACAGTCCCAAGAAACCCATGGACTTCTACGTGGCTGGGAGGAGGTGGCTGTGGATCATGTCGTCCTTAGTGACCCAGAGGACTCCGGACCGAATGCCACAGCAAACCTACGCTGCATGGCCTCCCTGATCCTGCAAAGCCTGCGGAAGGATTCTCGTATTCGTGGTCTCAAGGAGAGGGATCGTTACTGGCTGGCAACCCTCCTTGATCCACGTTAAAAGGGTAAGGTTGTGGACCTTATCTTGCCGTCGCAAAGGGAGCAGAGGATGAAACATCTTCGGGAGGCCTTGCAGAAAGGTCTGTGCAACGCATTCCCTGAGACTGGGAGGTTACAAACTCCTGTTCCTGGACAACGTGTTGCTGAGGCTTCGGTCAGTCAAAGAAGGAGCGGTGGAGAAGGTGGCCGTCTGACCGATGCGTTCAGACAATATTTTAGTCCGCAGTCCCAAGGTATGATCGGTTCCAGCAACCTTTGCCAGCGTCTGTTTTACATGGTGCAGGAATACCTAGGGGCAAGATCTGACTTGGACACCTTTCCCACCGAAAATCCTCTGGGTTACTGGGTCTTGAGGATGGATCACTGGCCAGAGCTTGCACAGTACTCACCGACTCGGTCGATCGACTGACCTTCATAAAAATGAATCAGTCTTGGATCACCACCAGCTACCAAGCACCTGATGCTGATGTAACCGAATATTTTTTTTTGAAATGTCAGATCCCTTTAAGACTGCCTATGCTGATGCTGAGTGACTATCCTGTTATGCTGAGTGACTATACTCTTCCTCCTCAATGATCATGCTGATAGCTTGTAAGAATATTTTTGGTTCTGGGCGCCGCCACCAGTGTCTAAGGCCCAATTTTTCAGCCCCTGTTTAACAGGGGAGTGTAATTACAATTTTTGATGCAATATTTTGCAAGGAGGGTTCGTTGCTGTGCTCAACTAGAGTATTTGTGAGGGGTTGCAGTGTTGTGGCACCAGCACCAGTGCCTAAGGCCCAATTATTCAGCCCCTGTTTAACAGGGGCGTATAATTGCAATTTTTGATGCAATACTTTGCAGCAGGGCTCGTTCCTGCGCTCCAACTAGAGTATCTGTGAGGGGTTGCAGTCTTGTGGCACCAGTGCATAAGGCCCAATTTTTCTGCTCCTGTTCAACAGGGACATGCAATTACAATTCTTGATCTAATATTTCACAGCAGGGCCCCTTTCTGTGCCCACCAAGAGTAACTGTGAGGACTTACAGTGTTGTGGCAACACCACCACCACCAAAAGCCCAAAACAGGGACATGTAATTACAATTCTTGATCTAATATTTCACAGCAGGGCCCTATTTTCAAACGACTCCTACTTGCAAACAGAAGGAGACAACAGGAAGTGAGATGAAATCTACCCCTAGGAAGGGAAATTCTCTCCTGTAAGAGCTAATATGGGAAAAATGTGTCTCCTCTTCACTGACGCTTTATCACCAATCCTTGTTTCACTAAAAACCCCAAATTTTCAAAAAAACATTTGTCATTGGGACAGAAAGTGAGGTGAAATCTTCTGAAGAGGTGCACAGACAGCAAAACAAATGTTACAAGGGTGATAACCCTTCCCTATGTTTTCCAAAATGCTTAAAAATAGATTTTTTGGCTGGAGCTACACTTTAAAAATGTACCAGTTCAAAATTACAAACAGATACTACTTAACAACAAACCTACAGTCCCTGTCTTGTTTGCACCACCTGTATACTGCTGTTCAGAGTATATAGGGCCTGGGGCCCCAAGCCTTTCCTTTTTTTAATTTGGGTGCGGGGTTCCCCTTAATATCCATACAAGACCCAAAGGGCCTGGTAATGGATGGGGGGGGGTACCCATGCCGTTTGTCTCACTGATTTTCATCCATATTGCCGGGACCCGACATTACAGCCGCAAGCAGTTTTAAATGACTTTTATTCCTTTAAAAATGTCATTTTGTGCAGGGACTGTTCTAAGCACAGGAAACACGCTCCACTTTACAGGCATACTATAGACACCCCCCAGGTACAATGTTTAAAGGAATATTTCACTTTTTTTTTTCACTTTAAGCATCATTAAAATCACTGCTCCCGAAAAAACAGCCATTTTTAAAACTTTTGTTTGCATTAATACATGTCCCCTGGGGCAGGACTCGGGTCTCCAAACCCTTTTTAGGACAATGCCATGCAAATTAGCCTTTAAAATCAGCACTTTTGATTTAGAACGTTCAAGTCCCATAGACTTCAATGGGGTTCTAAAGTTCACGCAAATTTTCTGTCCGTTCGCAGGTTCTGGTGCGAACTGAACCGGGGGAGTGTGCGGCTCATCCCTACTCAGAAGGAGTAGCAGAATGTGTTTTGGGGTGTAGTTGCAAGTATGCATATGCCGTGTGAGAGAAATAACCTGTCAATATGACAATTTTGTGACAAAAAAATTTTTGCAAACAATTGTTGGAAAAAAGGACAACTTCAAAAAACTCACCATGCCTCTTACTAAATAGCTTGGGATGTCTACTGTCCAAAAGGGGGTCATTTGGGGGTATTTGTAGTTTCCTGGCTTGTTAGTGTTTCACGAAATGTCATCCGTACATCAGGTGTGATCAATTTTCAATAATTAGCACCATTATTATTATTATGCAGGATTTATATAGCGACAATAGTTTGTACAGTGCTTAACAAAAAGAAGGCAGACATTACAGTTGCATTACAATTTGGTACAAGAGGAATCAGAGGGCCCTGCTCATTAGAGCTTACAATCTAAAAGGGAGCGTCAATTGATACAAAAGGTAACAGCTGTGGGGAATGAGCTGATGGAGGAAGTAAAATAGTGTATTAGTTAGAAGCAGGATAGGCTTCTTTAAAGAGAAGGGTTTTCAGGGATCGTCTAAAGATGGATAGCTTAGGGGACAGTTGGACAGAGTGGGGTAGGAAGTTCCAAAGGATGGGAGAAGTTCCAGAGAAATCCTGGAGGCGAGCATGGGAGGAGGTGACAAGGGAGCTAGAGAGCAGGAGGTCTTGGGATGACTGAAGAGAGCGGCATGGTTGGTATTTTGGTAATAGGTTAGTGATGTAGCTCGGGGCAGAGTTATTTGGGTTATTTTTACCAAAGCAATGTAGCAGTATAAATTTTGGCCAAAATTTATGAAGAGAAATTACTAATTTGCAAAATGTTATAACAGAAACTAAGGAAAAAGCGTTCTTTTAAAAAAAAAATTGGGCTTTTTATATTTATAGCGCAAAAAATAAAAAACCCAATGGTGATTAAATACTACCAAATAAAAAAGCTCTATTTGTTTGAAAAAAAGTACAAGGTACTGTCATGCTGTGTCCAGGATTTGATCCTGCGATCTGGTGTTCGCAGACAGGTTCCTATTGCCTGAACCATCAAAGAATTTGCTTTTTGATCCAATCTCTGTTTGGTTTTATTCCATGAGTTTGGATGTTGGCTCCACCCTGGGACCAGCTGTTAGTAGTCACCTGATCAGTGACCATATAAATCCACACTTCCCCTTCCTGCCCTAATTTCCCAATCTGGTTACTGAACTCTAGACTGGTTGACCACCCGATCTGGTTACTGGACTCTGGCATGCTTTGACTACGCTTACTCCGTTTACCTTTTTATTAATAAACAAGTGTGATTTTACTGTACTTCTGTCTCGGTCTGGTTCATGGTTACAGACACTATGTTATCCTCTTTGTCTACTGCACATGGTGCTTGTCCTGCCACTTCTAATAACCATGAGTCTGGGGCTTGGGAACCAGTAGTCGTGTCTAACCCCCAGGGTTCTCACCCCAATAAGTATGATGGGAACCCCTTGGATTGCAGGGGATTTCTCAACCATTGCCGGTTGCATTTTAGAAATCAATCTTCTGTGTTTGCCTCTGCTCAAGCCAAGGTGACATTTATTATTTCCTTGCTAAAGGGAAGAGCTTTGTCCTGGGTGCCCCTATACTTTCTGACTACCCCATGTTTATAAAAACCTTTGAGGAAATATTTGACGTTCCTGGCAGAGTAGCTGCAGCTGAGGCTTGTATTCTCGATTTACATCAGGGTACACGCACGGTAGCACCTTATGCCATTGAATTTCGCACGCTTGCGGCAGAGACTACCTGGGATAATTGCGCCCTTAAGACCGCCTTCCGCAGAGGTCTAGCGGAAAGCATTAAGGATGAATTAACCTACCGTGAGGTTCCAGTGGCCCTGGAGGATTTCATCGATTTGTGTATCCTGGTGCACACTCGTTTCTCTGAACGCCAGTCTGAGAGAGGGCGCCAAAGACAATTTTTTCCTCAGAGATTTGATGCTAAATCCTCCCCAAAGCAATTACTAGCCCCTTCTGGGGTTAATGGGTGATCGAGGAGCCTCATTAGGCCATGCTGTTTCCAATCCTCTTCAAGAGTGATTATTAGTCCCTATATCCTTATCTTGGAATGATAAGTGCCATTCCACAGTTGCCTTTATTGATTCCGGGACTGGTTGGGTATTTCTCAATGCAGCGCTGGTTGATAGTCTTCAGATTCCAATTGTTCCTAAGGATCCACCGCTCTGTGTGACAACTCTTGGTTGAGACCCCCCTGGTGGATGGACTAATCACTCTGGAGTCCAAGTCTCTTTCCATCCTGTTGGGTGCTCTGCATTTTGAAGTGTTATCGTTTGATATCATTCCGTCTCCTAGGTATCCTGTAAATCTCGGTTTCCCTTGGTTAGGTAAACATAATCCGTCTATTGACTGGTCCTCTGGTCAAATTTCTGCCTGGAGCACATCCTTCCATGTCAACTGTCTCCAAAAGGTAGTACGTAATGAGGTGTCCATTCATATGCTGACTACTGCCCCTGAACTACCTGAGGCCTATGCCGATTTTTCTGATGTGTTTTCCGAAAAGGAAGCGGAGGTTCTCCCTTCCCACCGCCCTTACGACTGCGCTATAGATTTGCTTCCTGGAGCTCCCTTGCCCAAGACCAGACCATATTGGCCCCATAAAGAATGAGGAAGGACATCTGGTTACAAAGGATGGGGAGATGGCAAAGGTATTGAATTTATTCTTCTCCTCAGTCTTCACGAGTGAATCGGGGGGCTTCAGTAACCAAAACTGCAGTGTTTATCCTCATGACACAACACAGGAAGCACCTACATGGTTAACAGAGGACGGAATTAAAATTAGACTTGAGAAACTTAACATTAATAAATCACCGGGACCAGATGGCTTGCATCCGAGGGTACTTAGGGAACTCAGTCAGGTGATTGCCAGACCGTTGTTCCTAATTTTTACAGACAGTCTATTGACTGGAATGGTACCAGCTGATTGGAGAAAAGCCAATGTAGCACCAATATTTAAAAAGGGCCCAAAAAACATCCCTGGGAATTACAGACCAGTTAGCCTAACATCAATAGTATGTAAACTCTTGGAGGGGATGATAAGGGACTATATACAAGATTTTAGTAATAAGAATGATATCATTAGCAGTAATCAGCATGGATTCATGAAGAATCATTCTTGCCAAACCAATCTATTAACCTTCTATGAGGAGGTGAGTTGCCATCTAGATAAAGGAAGGCCCGTAGACGTGGTGTATCTGGATTTTGCAAAAGCATTTGACACAGTTCCCCATAAACGTTTACTGTACAAAATAAGGTGCGTTGGCATGGACCATAGGGTGAGTACATGGATTGAAAACTGGCTACAAGGGCGTGTTCAGAGGGTGGTGATAAATGGGGAGTACTCAGAATGGTCGGGGTGGGTAGTGGGGTTCCCCAGGGTTCTGTGCTGGGACCAATCCTATTTAATTTGTTCATAAACGACCTGGAGGATGGGATAAACAGTTCAATCTCTGTATTTGCAGACGATACTAAGCTAAGCAGGGCAATAACTTCTCCGCAGGATGTGGAAATCTTGCAAAAAGACCTGAACAAATTAATGGGGTGGGCGACTACATGGCAAATGAGGTTCAATGTAGAAAAATGTAAAATAATGCATTTGGGTGGCAAAAATATGAATGCAATCTATACACTGGGGGGAGAACCTCTGGGGGAATCTAGGATGGAAAAGGACCTGGGGGTCCTAGTGGATGATAGGCTCAGCAATGGCATGCAATGCCAAGCTGCTGCTAATAAAGCAAACAGAATATTGGCATGCATTAAAAGGGGGATCAACTGCAGAGATAAAACGATAATTCTCCCGCTCTGCAAGACTCTGGTCCGCCCGCACCTGGAGTATGCTGTCCAGTTCTGGGCACCAGTCCTCAGGAGGGACGTACTGGAAATGGAGCGAGTACAAAGAAGGGCAACAAAGCTAATAAAGGGTCTGGAGGATCTTAGTTATGAGGAAAGGTTGCGAGCACTGAACTTATTCTCTCTGGAGAAGAGACGCTTGAGAGGGGATATGATTTCAATTTACAAATACTTTACTGGTGACCCCACAATAGGGATAAAACTTTTTCGCAGAAGAGAGTTTAATAAGACTCGTGGCCACTCATTACAATTAGAAGAAAAGAGGTTTAACCTTAAACTACGTAGAGGGTTCTTTACTGTAAGAGCGGCAAGGATGTGGTCTCAGCGGGGAGCATTGATAGCTTCAAGAAACTATTAGATAATCACCTGAATGACCGCAATATACAGGGATATGTAATGTAATACTGACACATAATCACACACATAGGTTGGACTTGATGGACTTGTGTCTTTTTTCAACCTCACCTACTATGTAACTATGTAACTATGTAACCTATCCGCTCAGCCTCGCGGAGACTAAGGCGATGGAAGAGTACATCAAAGACAGTCTAAGGAAGGGTTTCATTCGCCCTTCCACCTCTCCCGTGGGGGCTGGGTTCTTTTTTGTGGAGAAGAAAGATGGAGGACTTAGGCCCTGCTTTGATTACAGGGCTCTTAACCGAATTACTGTAAAAAATCGATACCCTCTTCCTTTAATTACTCAGCTGTTTGACCGTGTTCAAGGATCTAAGATCATTACCAAGCTGGACCTCTGTTCTGCCTATAATCTCATTAAACTTAAAGCAGGAGATGAATGGAAGACCGCTTTCAATACTCGTAGAGGGCATTATGAATGTTGCGTGATGCCAATTGGCCTTTGCAATGCCTCCGCTGTATTCCAGAAGTTTGTAAACTACATTTTCAGAGACCTTCTTGACACTTTTATCGTCGTATACTTGGATGATATACTCATTCACTTAAATGATATACAGCATCATCATTGCCATGTACGCACTGTTCTCCAACGTTTAAGGGATCACAGGTTGTATGCCAAACTTTCCAAGTGCTCCTTTCGAAATACCGGAAATACCCTTCCTGGGTTACATAATTTCATCAGAAGGATTCCACATGGATGCCAAGAAGCTCAATGCCATCTTACTAGGGCCCAGACCTAACAGGTTAAAGGAAATTCAGCATTTCATTGGGTTCTGTAATTATTATCCGAAGTTTATCAAGAATTTTTTTCCAAGATTTTAGCTCCAATCACTACTCTCACTAAGAAACGGACCAAATGTTCTGTGTGGCATTCAATTATCTAAAGTCTGCCTTCTGCTCCGCTCCTGTACTTCGCCATCCTCAGCCTTCTGCTCAGTTTTTCTTGGAGGTTGATGCCTCCGAAGTAGGTGCTGGAGCTGTGTAATCTCAATGAGAACCTACTTCCAACAAACTTCATCCAGTTGCCTTCTTCTCCAAAAAATTCTCAGTCGCAGAACAGAGCTGCGACTCAGGGAATAGAGAGCTTTTGGCTATCAAGCTAGCATTCTCCGAATGGAGACACCTTTTTAGAAGGTACGGAAATTCCAGTTGTGGTTCAAACTGACCATAAGAACCTGATCTACCTGGAGAAAGCTCAAAGACTGAATTCCAGACGCTGGGCACCTTTTTTTTTCTCCCGGTTAACTTTGTAGGAACATTCATTCCTGGCACTAAGAACACCAAGGCCGATGCCCTGTCTCGGCAATTCCGTTGTGAGAATTTGCAAATAGCTCTTGATCGTATTGCCCCTCCTGAACGAATTATTGCACAACTGGATACTGCTCTACAAAGAAACTTGTTGGCTGCACAGTCTCGGGCACCTTCTAATCTCTCAGTTCCATCCAATACTTTGTTTCCCTAGAATTATGGAAAGAAGTGTTACAATGGGCCCATGGCCAGAAGGTATCCGGACACCCCGGTATCAATCAAACCTTCCTACGCTTAAAGTCCCGGGTTTGGTGGCCTATTCTAAAAAAGGATGTTATAGCCTTTGTTAGAGCCTGTTTGGGTTGTGTGGCCATCAAAATGCATCGTTCTGTTCCTCAAGGTTTACTACAACCGTTACCTGTTCCTCGTGCTCCCTTGACTCATATTAGCATGGACTTTATCGTGGACTTGCCCTCCTCCAGTGGCAATACCGTCATTTGGGTCGTAGTTGACCAATTTTCTAAGTTAGCCCACTTCATTCCCATGCCCGCATTACCTTCTGCCCCCAGCTTGAATTCCCTGTCTTCAGGATATCACCCCCAATCTAATGGCCAAACAGAAAGGGTCAATCAAGATTTGGAGATCTACCTACGGGCTTATATCAATACTGAACATGACAACTGGTGCAAGATGTTACCTCTAGCTGAATTGGCGCACAATTCGCAATGGCACTCTTCCCTAAGATGTTCCCCTTTCCAAGCTGCCTTTGGGTATCAACCCAGGGTTCTTCTCTTCCAGTCTTCTCTGGTAGAGGTACCTGCAGCAGCCAACATGGTGTCTAGATTAACGAAGCACTGGAAGAACGTAAAAAAGGTTCTGCTGCAGTCTGTACACCGATACAAGGGGTTTGCGGACTGTCGCAGAAAACCTGCCCCCCACTTTCTTCTTAATCAGCTGGTATGGTTATCCACCAGGAACATTAAGCTGCGGCAGCCCTCTCCCAAATTGGGTCCTAGAATTATAAGACTTTTTCGCATCCTTCAGCAAGTCAATCCGGTGGCTTATAAACTTCGCTTGCCCCCTCACCTTCATATCCCCAATACATTTCATGTATACTTGCTTAAACCCTTTGTTAAGAATAGGTTCTCTCCACCCTCTAGATGTTCTTCTCCAGTCTCTGCGGATGACCTTTAAGAGTATGAAGCTAGCAAAATTCCACGATAGGCACCCATCCAAACCAAAATAGGTTGGGGGGCATCTTTGTGTGGGGGGGGGGTACTGTCACCCTGTGTCCGGGATTTGATTCCGGGACCTGATGTTCGCAGACGGGTTCCTATTGCTTGAACCACCAGGGAACTTGCTTTTTGCTCTCTGTTTGGTTCTACTCCATGATTTTGGCTGTTGGCTCCACCCTGGGACCAGCTGTTGGTAGTCACCCGATCAGTGAACCTATAAATATTCACCTTCCCTTCCTGTCCTTGCCCTAGTATAGGTTCCTGTTTGTGCTAGTTTGGTGGATGCTATTTGTTTCTGGTTCCTGACTCTGATTATTGGATTACCCCTTGGATTTACGCTGATCTTCTGGTTGCTGACTTTGCTTGTTCCTGACTCTGATTCTTGGATTAACCCTTGGATTTATGCTGATCTCGTTGCTGACCCTGGCTGTTTCTGACACTGCCTTCTGGTAGACCCCTGTGTACTTCTGCCTTGGTTCGCTGTCTTGGATTGTCCTTTCACCCACTGCGTTCCTGTCTTTGGCCTCTACTAACTGTGAGTTATTGTTGGTTCCCTGTTAGGATGTTTACACCATCTATTGTGGTCCCTTTATTCTTGCTGCAGGATCTCAACCATCTCTCCACCTCAGTGTTTCTCAACTCCAGTCCTCAAGGTGCACCAACAGGTCATGTTTTCAGGATTTCCCTCAGATGGAACAGCTGTGGTGATTACTAAGGCAGTGAAACTGATCAAATCACCTGTGCAAAATAATGGTAAGCCTGAAAACATGACCTGTTGGGGTGCCTTGAGGACTGGAGTTGAGAAACACTGCTCCACCTGATACTGGGATAACAAGACTACTGGTCAGGAAACTGGAGAGGTAGTCGAATTTCCTGGCAGACCTGACAGGTACAATGTTGCATGACTGAGTAATTGTCATTCCAAGTGTGGGAGCACTGAAAGCTGAAAATTGGTCTGGGCAGGAAGGGGGTATAAGTGCTCAGTAGGCAAGTGGTTAAAGAGGAAAAAAAGACCTTTAAAAATATAAAGTGGAGGGGTCATTGTCAGCATTCCGACACTACAGGGAATGCAATAGGAAGTTTAAGAATGCAATCAGGGTGAGTAAAAAAAGAATGAGAGACACATAGCAGAGTAAAGTAAAAAAAATCCCAAGAATTTTGAAAAATAATTAACAGTAAAAAAGCAAGGTCAGAGTATATTGACCCCATAAAGGATGATGAAGGAAAGTTGGTTACAAATGTAAAGGAGAAGGCGACTGTACTAAATGTTTTCTTCTCCTCCATTTTTACACAGGAAAAGGAGGGGTATAACAACCACGGCTGTATTGTTAGTAACACGTCACAGGATGTACCCTTGTGGCTAACAGAAGCCAGTGTCCAGAAATGACTATAAAAGATTAACACAAATAAATCACCAAGACCAATGGCTTACACCCAAAAGTCCTCAAAGAACTCAGTCAGGTTATAGCCAGACATTGAAAAATAAGTTGCACAAAACAAATATAATAAATAAAAATAGTGAAAAAAAAATAAGTAATTGAGTCTAGTGAAGTGATATCCAAGGTGATCCCACAATGATAATAAATGAATGTGCACCAAGAAATGAGTGATGTTCAGAAACGTGACTTCCACCTCTTAGGGCACTTTCATACTGAGGCGGTGGGGGCATCGGCGGTAAAGCGCAACTATTTTTAGCGGCGCTTTACCGCAGTTTTAGCTGTACTTTTCTGCCACTAGCGCTTTACAGACGCTTCGGCAATGCTGTCCATTGATTTCAATGGGCAGGGGCGCTTTAGGAGCGGTGTATACACTGCTCTTAAAGCACCCCAAAGATGCTGCTTGCAGGACTTTTTTTAACATCCCGCAAGCGCACAGCTGCAGTGTGAAAGGACTAGGGCTTTCACACTGGAATGACAGGAGAGGCACTTTTACAGGTGCTATTTTTAGCACTAAAATGCCTGTAAAGCACCTCAGTGTGAAAGTAGCCTAACAGACCATTATTCCTAATCTTTATGGACAGCATACTGACATGAATGGTACCAGCTGATTGGAGAAAAGCTGACGTGGTACCAATATTCAAAAAAGGGCAGAGATATATTCCTGTAAACTACAGACCAGTCAGTTTAACATTGATAGTATGTAAACTATTGAAGGGGATGATAAGGGACTATATCCAAGAATTTGCTGATAAATACCGTCACAGATCGGCTGCGGTGCTGATCTGTGTCTTGCCTGTTACTGCTGTAGGTCGGCTGGTTCCTGTTGTTCCACAGCTTGTGTTCAGCTCTTGCTGCACACAGCAGTTTTAGGTGTCGCAGGCTTCACCTGTTGTCTTTTATATACTTCCTACCTACTACTTCCTGTCCAGCCTCCCATGTGCTTCTCTATTTAAATTCCACTCAGACTAGTTTCTGGTTGCTTGAGCAACACTTGTTTCTGAGCTCCCTTCGTGTAACCTGCTTTAACCTGACCTCTCGTGAACTGATCTCTTGTGTACCGACTCAGCTAGTTCTGATTACGTTGTCTGCTGTCCGCCCTGACCTTGGCTCGTTATCCGGTTCTCCTTTGCTTCATCCATCCGTGTCTGACAGTGTCTTCTGGTACTCCCCTAGCGAGCAGGGTGAACCCGGGGGTCGTGACCTGGGGTCAGCACGCAGCTAAGCCCAAACCCTCATGAGGGGTCCCTGGCAGAACACCGGCTGGCCCTTAGACTCCACACCCTGGGGGATCCCGTGTCACCTGCTCGCCTGTGAGCTCACTGTAGTAGTATCTTGACAAATACAGTATCATTAGTAGTAAACAGCATGGGTTTACAAAGGGTTATTCTTGCCAAACCAATCTGTTAACATTTTATTAGGAAGTGAGCTGCCATCTAGATAAGGGAATGCCTGAGGATGTGGTGTATCTGTATTTTGCAAAAGCATTAGATAAAGTTCCCCACAAACCCTTAATCTTCAACCTGAGGTCTGTAGGCATGGACCATGGAGTTTGTACTTGGATAGAAAACTGGTTACAGGGGCGCGTCCAAGAGGGTGGTGATAAATAGCGTGTACTCAGACTGGTCTGGAGTGCTAAGTGGGGTACCCCAAGGCTCTGTGCTAGGACCAATTCTGTTTAATTTATTCATAAATGATATAGAGGTTGGTATAAATAGCTCAATCTGTGTTTGCTAATAATACAAAAATAAGGCCACACAATGAGACTGGCAATAAGGAAGTATTCTTAATTTTAAAGGACTCTTGGACATGCATCTTAGTGAACACAACATACAGGGATGTGGGAAATGATTCACCCCTACCCACACAGGTTCAACTGCATGGACTAATGTCTTTATTCAACGTTACCAACTGTTAGGGGATGTCATACAGAAATCCAATACAGGTGATCAGATCGTTAGTCTGCACCAAGGAATTAGGAACAAACAAGTAAGTGAAAAAAGTAAGTTTATTTAAGATAAAGACACACGTGCAAACCAAACAGCAAACCATAAACGAGTAATAAGTGCAAGACACAGCAAAGCCCCTAAACACCTAACTATTATATATACACAAGCAAAGGAAACAAACATGAAATAAACAAGGCAGGGACAAAATAAAAGGAGAACAGAAGCCAGGTTTAAGGAAGCAGACCGTCAAGGGAGCAGGTAACAGGGAACAGGTCACAAGGACAGGATACATGGAACGGGGTCCAAGGCAAAGCAGAAACAAAAGCAGGTTCAGGCAGGAACAGGGCTAGCATAGAGAATTCTGAAACATTTGAGCTTTGGTTCAGGGAGGGTTTATATAGACCAGCAGACCCATAAAAGGTGTGCTTGATAGCTGGTTGGTAGTCCAGGCAGGGAGACACCCGCTGGTGGTCACCAGAATTACACCCTTTGGTGCTGAGCGTAACAGTGCCACCAGCAGGTAAAACCAGTAATGACACCGTTCCTGACACCAACTATGAAACTATACTATTGGGGACACTAGTAAAGCTCTGATCGTGATCAAGATACTGATCCGTACGGACACTATACTAGTACTGGTAGTAATCAGTGATTTATAGTGACTTGTAAACTGGTGCTAACTGACACTGGTTGAGAGGGATACTAACTGACTGACAGTGACATCGCAAGTGACACTAATACAGTGATTAGTGAACACTGACAATTTACTATTGGCACTGGCTGGGTGACAGGAGTGATCAGGAGGGCAATCAAAGGATAAATGTGTTTTTACTTACAGATTATCTGGCCGCGTCTCTCCTTGCTTTCGCTTCTGAATGGTAACTGATAGCAGGGTGAAACCCAGCCAGATCTGTGTGTTGTGTTACCATATAAAAATACAATGTGCTAAACGTAGGAGAGGGGTAGGAGGCAATAAAGCAGAACTCTTTAACCACTTAACAACAAATCGCATACATGTATGTCACCACTTACCACAGAGATCGTGGAGGACTGGAAGGTTCCTGATAATCCTTGTGGGTTTCCCGGATGTAAACGGTGCCATTTTTTAAATGTGTAAAGCATCTGAACATGCTGAACTTGCCGTAATCAGAAGCCTTTAGGGCAGAAGAGACATCTGAGATCTAAAAGACCCCAGATCTCTCCATAAAGGATGCCTGTCACGGACTATTGCTGTTACAAGGGCTATTCATATACCCTGTAGCAGCAAAAAAAGTGATACATTAACCACTTGCGGACCGCCCACTGTACATTTACTGTATTGCAGTACAGCGGCCGCTCTGCGCCTGATCACATACCTAGTACATGATCTGACACTTCCTGGTCTGGTGTGCACCCTGCCTGCGGCCCGCTCCTGCTGTGCTTCTATGTAAACAAGGCAGAATGTCGTTATGTTAGAAGGTAAGGCACAGATCTTGTATTTCTAAGAAGGAACTTGCATTTTTTCCTTCCCCTAGTCAAAGCACCTCCCCCACAGTGAGTAAGCACAACCTAGGCACACAGTTAACCCTTAGATTGCCCCTGATGTTAACCCCTTCCCTGCCAGTGTCATTAGTACAGTGACAGTGTATATATTTTAGCACTGATCACTGTATTAGTGTCACTGGTCCCAAGTGTCAGTTAGGTGTCCGATTTGTCCACCACAATATCGCAGTACACTTTAAGTCGCTGATCGCCGCCATTACTAGTAAAAGAAAAAAAAATCCCATAGTTTGTAGACACTATAACTTTTGCGCAAACCATTTAAATATACGCTTATTGGGATTTTTTTACCAAAAATATATAGCAGAATACATATTGGCCTAAATTGTACAAAAAATAGATTTTAAATTTAAAAAAAAATATTGTTTATTTTTCAAAATTGTCGGTCTTTTTTTTGTTTATAGAGCAAAAAATAAAAACCGCAGAGGTGATCAAATTCCACCAAAAGAGAGCTCTATTTGTGGGGGAAAAAAAGGACAAAAAAATGTATTTGGGTACAGTGTTGCAAGTTCAATTGTCAGTTAAAGTAACGCAGTGTAGTATTGCAAAAAATGGCCTGGTCAAGAAGGGGGTAAAACCTTCTTCAAGTAGCTAACGAAACCGTGTAAAAAAAAAAGAAAAATAAAACAAATAACATTAAAAAAAAATTGTGCTCGTGCACAAAGGCGATCGCACCACACATGTGCCGCGAACCTCAGATTGAGAGCAATAATTTTAGCACTAGACCTCCACTGTAATGCCCCGTACACACGGTCGGACTTTCCGACGGAAAATGTGCGATCGGAGCTTGTTGTCGGAAATTCCGACCGTGTGTGGGCTCCATCTGACATTTTCCATCGGATTTTCCGACACACAAAGTTTGAAAGCAGGCTATAAAATTTTCCGACAACAAAATCCGATTGCGTCAATTCCGACCGTGTATAACCAATTCCGACGCACAAAGTGCCACGCATGCTCAGAAGAATTTCCTAGACGGAACAGCTCGGTCTGGTAAAATTAGCGTTCGGAATGGATAGAGCACTTTCGTCAGGCTGCAATGTTTAAATTAGTTTAATACAGGGCACTCTCTTCTTCTTTATAATGCTAGAAGAATGAAGTAGTTTTGCTGCTCATATTCACACAGACTTCTCACAAACTTCTTTCTTTATTATTTATCGTGATTCCCTCTATATTTCGATTTCTCACATCTGACAAAAAATGTATATATTATTTTTTTAGGGGTTTGTATTTTTTCAAGGCTGATATTTTTTGTTTTTATTTTTTTTTTGGTTTGTATTTTTTTCAAGGCTGATCTTTGTTTTATTTTATTTTTAGTTTTACTCCAGAATTTTTTTGTGTGTCAAGTTACCACAACACCATTATTATCTTGTAGTATTTAATCTCAAGGAGATTGCTTGGTGTTGGTGTCCCTAGTTAATTTCACATTGTATTTTTGAAATGTACCTGCCTCCTCACAAACTGTCCTTTTTGAAGGAAAACACACATAGGCGAGTATAATTGAAACAAAAATTCCTTTATTAAGGGCTCAGAACCAAACAAAGAGGGAGGCAACGCTGGCGAAACAGCAGAAATTGGCGAAGCCTTTGGCACACATCAATTATTTTACAGCAAAATTGTTGGCCTGAGGAGTCCACATCTAAGGGAGTGCAGTCTGGTCCAGAAGTCCCAGAGATCATGAAAGCAGCAGAAGACATATATGTCCCCAGGCTGTGGTCATACAAGAGGCTGCATATTTTATCAGACCAGACTGAACCCAGGTTCATCACTCTCTGGTCTTCCTTCCACGCTTCCTTCCTGGCTGTGGCTCTGGTGTTGGAGGTGTGGCAGGAGGAGGAGTAGGACCTGGAGGATGAGGAGGAGTAGGACCTGGAGGATGAGGACCTGGAGGAGGAGGACTATGGGTGGGGTGACAAATGTGGGTTGCACATGTGATTTGGCCCCTCAACCCCTTATTTAGAGCTTCCAAAATTAAAAACTCACATAGGAGTCATTGGCCCTCCTCCATCTGCATCATTTTGCATGCAGTTATGGCAGCAAAGTCCTCCTCCACACTGTGGGGTGTTCTGAGGGCCTCAGTAGCCTTCCAAAATAGGCCTATGGCAGCCTCCCCCAGGTTACTCCTCTTCCTAACACTTTGTCTTTGAAGGCGGAGGGTAGGGACCTGGGTATCGGGCAGCCTGCTTGGCCCGGCCACATCCTGGCTGAGACTTCCCTGTGTATGAAAAAGGGACATCGTTTTAGTTTTTGCTTCATCAATCACAATCATAAATTATTAATCCAAACTAACATCTATTTAGCATCATTGATTGGACAACTAGAAATATTTAGAAGAATGCTATACCTGGCTCAAGCTGGGCTCCTCCACATGTTGCTGCCTGGAAGGCCCAGGTTGGGCATCTGAAGCCTCAGCTGGGGGGGGGGAAGGAAGCGTGGAAGGAAGACTGGAGAGTGCTGGCCTGGGTTCAGTCTGACCTGACAGAAAATGCAGCCTGTCATAGTACCACAGCCTGGGGACATAAATGTCATCTGCAGCTCCTGATCTCTGGGAATCCTGGACCTTCTTGTGCTCCCTTAGATATGTACTCCTCATGACACCAATTAGGATCTTCAAATAGGTGATGTCTGCCGTGGGGATCACCGGCTTCAAAAACTGCAGCAAATTATCCAGCGCTGCCTTCCTCTTTGTTTGGTTCTTATATTCGGGGTGGTTTATCTGCCACAGACAGGGCAGCTCCATGAACATATCTATGAAGATTGGCATAAAGTCCTGATCCTTTAAGATATCCATTGTAACTGCGAGACACAACACAAGACAAACCCTAATGTCAGCCTAAAGTCTTTTAAACTTGTGCAAATACAGGCCTCAATCTAGAAGCAGTATAGGCCCAATTTTAAATCTTACCTTCATTATCACGATCGGCACCTCCGTTACTCCTTCCTCCGCTCACAGATCGTACGTACTACGCACGCATGCTACACTTTGTAGACACTGCGCATGCTTGAAACTCCGCCCACCCCTGATGTTCTTTCTAGTCTATTCCCCGCCCCTTCTTGTTCGGCGCAGTGGGGAAGAGCACATGGTGGAGACAGAGCAGGTGTCTGATAATTACACCAACGAGGAGGATGAAAGCCCGGAGCCTGAAACATCCCAATCCCGGAAGAGACGATTTAAGGCATCAAATATGTCTTTTGGGGAGATGTTGGAGATGGTGGACATCCTGAAGAAGGCCGACTATGACGGGAAGTATGGACCTTACCCCAACCCCAATGTCAGAAAGGCCAAGATCATGGCGAAAGTGGTCAAAAGTCTGCACCGGACTTTCGGGGTACGACGATCCAAGGATCAGCTCAGGAAGCGGTGGTCGGACCTGAAATTAAGGGCGCATGAGCAGTACAGAAGGATCAGGAGAGTGCTGCAAAAAAGTAAGTAGTTGTCCTGTGTTCCTATTCTTTATGTTTATTACGTTCATGCTGCTCCATGTGCTTTTCTTTATTGTTGTACAGTTTAAAATGGCAACTTTCATGTTCATGGGCACATTGTTCGTTTGTATGAAACATTGTTTGTTCGGCCTAGAAAACACCATTGTTTTGGCCATATGCATTTGAATACATTTTTTATGGTCTACTTCTCTTCAGATAATTTTGGTGTCTAGATGGGTTTGTAACTGGAATGAAATGCAAACTAGATTCTGTGTAAGAAGAGGACACTCAGCAGCTGTTTACACATCTGCACGCTGGAGCACTAGTGTGGGACACAAGAACACCCTTTTTATTAGGGGGTCCCACACAGGTGCTCCAGTGTATACTATAGGGGTGTCTCCATCTGTAAAGCATGTACAAAACAGGTAAGTATTCAAGCTTGACAAAGTAAAACAATATTTCTTCATCTTGGAACTCTGCCAAAACAGACAATTGTACCCCACTTCCAAGCAACGTTTCATATTCCGATTTCTGCCATGAAATATCTGTGTGCTAAGTATACCTATTTTTTTTTACATAGGGGAGAAAAGACTCGGAGGACACCCCTCATCCGAGGAGACAACAGACCCCACACCTCATGAAGAAGTGGAGACCCACCAAAGACAACAGGAGGAGGAAGGAGATGTGGTGGAAATAGTCACCACAACAGGTGAGTGTCTGCGACCACAGGCTCAGGTAAGAGATGGATGGCAGCATATTTATAATGCATGGTGTGTTTTTGTTTCTATCTTTTTAGGTGATCGTGATGTTGTGGATCCCAGTCATTTCACCTCTGAAAGTGCACAGATCTTGATCGGGGAGATCATGGGGTGTAATAGGGACTTGGAAAAGATCCTGAAAAACATCAATGATGTTAAAAAAAAAGAAGAACATCATTGATGTTTTAGGGAGAGTTTAAAACCCCTCAAAATCCCTTCATTTTTTGGTATCTAAAAATTTCAAACATTTTTTGACATATTCGCGAAAAAGCCAAATTTTGAAGATACACACAGTGTGTCAACATGTGCTATCTGCCATCACGGGAGATCAATGTATGCGTTTTGGGGGTGCAACCCCTTCCTCAATAATAAAGTAGCTGGGAGGAAGGGGTTGCACCCCCAAAACACGTCCCTTGATCCCCCGTGATGGCAGGTCGCACATGTTGACATTCGGCTATTTGTGTGCATCTTCAAAATTTGGCTTTTCCAGGGGTGACTTCACCCCATCTGAACGTAATATCAAACAGTTTAGAAATACTCATGTCTGATATTGCCTTCAATTTCTGCAAAAGTTGAACTTTGTAAGTTCCAGCTTTGAGTCTTTCTTGTTGGATTTAAACATGCCTGTTTTACCTTAAATGGACATTTCTACTTTTAGTAAAGTAACCCAAAAAATTGTTATACAACAAACATGTTGGTTTGTTTTAAAAACCTATTACAAATGCACATGCGATTGTGCTGGTATTAAAAAGATTGATAATCAAGAATGTGTGGATTATTGTTTCAACGCTCCAAAGCTGTTGTTGTGCTCAAATTGGTGTTTTCTGTGACAATGTTGCTAATTTCCTAAGGGCAAATCCACTTTACACTACAAGTGCAGTTTCACTTTGGTAAGTGCCTTTGGTAAATAACACCCAACAGTACTTTGTAATGTTACACAATCACGCCATTTTCAGGACTCACCACATTTCTGTCAGGGTCAGTTAAAAGAAACACAAGCAGTAAATGTCACCAAAGATTTTAGTAGTTAAAATGATTATTTTATTTTCAAAATGTTTCAGACATTGTCTGGCATATTGATGGCCCCCCTACCCGCAAAGTATTCAAGGTATCTTAGATGGACCTCACGGGCACTCAGGGGGGGCAAGCCAGGACGGGCAGTTTCAAGCGCTGTCAGGGTTGGTTCATTATGAATTCCGGCCTCAGGCCCAACTGAGGTAGCATAGCTGGCAGAATTTTGCCTTAAAAAGTTGTGTAGAATACAGCATGCCAGGATGATATGATTCAGTTTGTACTCCGCCATGTGTATGGGTGTAAGAAATAGGCGGAACCGGTTGGCCATGATTCCAAACGTGTTCTCCACCACTCTTCTGGTTCTGGCCAGCCAGTAATTAAAAACCCTCTGGTCCGGGGTGAGGGTTCTTATCGGGAATGGCCGCATAAGTTGGTCCCCCAGCGCAAACGCTTCATCCGCAACGAAGACGAATGGGAGTCCTTCCGCATTGTCTTCTGGAGGTGGCAAGTCCAAGCTGCCATTCTGGAGACGCCTGTAGAACTCTGTCTGGGGGATGACCATTGAACATCCACCCATTCTTCCTCACACGTCTACATACAGGAACTCTTAAGTAGCCGACACCACTGCCAACATCACAATACTATTGAACCCCTTGTAGTTGTAATAGTATGACCCCGAGTTGGGTGGTGGGACGATATGTACATGTTTCCCATCAATTGCCCCTCCACAGTTAGGAAAGTCCCACCGCTGGGCAAAGTGGGAGGCCACAGTCTGCCATTCCTGTGGGTTGGAAGGAAACTGTGGAGTCAAACAAAAAAAATAAATTATTCATTTAGCACATAAACAGGAAAAGCAGATTAGACACAAACATTCTTGGCCAACATCAGTATAACATTTATTTTAGGGAGTTTTGAAAGACCAAGGTATAAGGTCCACCTATCAGATTCCCCCTCCCCCCCTCTCATGGGCCATTTTTACCATTTTAGGGGGGGGGGGGATCTTTTGGACAGGAAACCCTCTCCACTTCATTGAGAGATGAATGCCTAAATAATGTGTATTACTTTGACCAGCCCCTCCTTACTTACACTATTGACAGCCCACTGGACAGGTAAGAAGTGTCATAATACAAAGATATAAATACACACTGTACACATTTTAGAACATTTGGACATTCTGCTATTACCTATCAAGAAAATAATAGTATACAAAAACTTGTAAAACAGTGCCATTTGTAAGTATACAGGCAGGCCCTTGCACTACATGCTTTGGTGAATTCATCCATACATCTGACCACAAAAGAGGTGGGTATAGTGTGTATGGGTTTGGCAAAGTCAGCAGATAGAGGATTGTTATCAGCTGACTTAGCAGTTGGGGGGAGGGAGGGTTCCAAATGATTGGGGGACCCAAAAAAAAAAAAACTCTGCCACTCTGCCTGAATTTAAAGCACACATCACATTTATAAACATTTTAGGGGGTATTTAGGGTAAAGCACTACTATGGAGATGACAAAATACATTGTTAAGTGACTACATGAGGTGAATATAGGGCCAGGAGACCATGCTGGGGAGGTAAGTGAAGGCAAATATGTATGAAGGACAAAAAAAATAATTACATAAAAATCCAGCATGCATGAGGACAAAGGGGACATTCACAGCATATTACAATCATGGTAATTAGGGAATGAGGAAAGAAATACAATATATTAACAAATATTAAATACAATAAAATGTGATGTTAAAGGATAAATCTTACCTTAATATAGTCCTTCCGCAGGACCTGGATGATGGCAGAACAGGTCTCCGGGATAATGATCCCCAGAGCCTGGGGGGAGATGCCTGTCGAGAACTTGAGGTCCTGCAGGTTTCTCCCTGTCGCCAAGTACCGCAGGGTGGTGACTAGCCTCTGCTCCGGAGTGATGGCTTGCCTCATGCAGGTATCCTGCCTGCTGATATAGGGGGTCAGCAAAGCCAACAAACGATGAAATATGGGGTTCGTCATCCGGAGAAAGTTCCTGAAATCGTCAGGATTATTCTCACAGATCTCACGGAGCAAAGGCATATGACAGAACTGGTCACGCTGGAGCAACCAATTCTTGGTCCATGAACTCCTCCCCACCCTGTTCATGGACTGGACTTGTGTCAAGGTAAGGACCCCAACACCAAGCCCCCGCACAGCACGAACTCTACAAGGAGTACGTATACGCAACATGGCTAGAAAACGGTCGGCTGCTCAGAACGGAGTCACAGAATGCACTGAAGAACAGCAAGGCCTGTGAAGAGCGACCTGAAAAACAGCAACGAGCGGACAAGATCGCACAGAAAATTCCAATACGAACTGACTGCACGCACTGAAGAGCAGATACAAACCCACAAGCACAAACTGAACTGCAGGAAACGATCTGAAAACCACGAGTCTGAAAAAGCGCAAATCGTCTCTCACCAAACTTTTACTAACACGAGATTAGCAAAAGGAGCCCAAAGGGTGCCGCGTTTGGTTCTGAACTGGCCTTTTCTAGTCTCGTCGTACGTGGTGTACGTCACCGCGTTCTTGGCGATCGGAAATTCCGACAACTTTGTGCGACCATGTGTATGCATCCGTTGGAAAAAATCCATGGATTTTGTTGTCGGAATGTCTGATCAATGTCCGACCGTGTGTACGGGGCATAACTCTAAACTGGTAACCTGTAAAGGCTTTTAAAAGGTAGTAGCTTGGTGCCATTTCTAGAGCGTGCGCAATTTTAAAAGCGTGACATGTGAGGTATCCATTTATTCAGCGTAGCGCCATCTTTTCTTTTTTACCAAAAAATTGTTTATTATATTTTGTTTGTGTGTTTTAAAATCCTTTAGTGTATTTTTTCCACAAAATTTGTGTTCAGAAAACCGCTGCGGAAATATCATGTGACATAAAAAAATTTGCAAAACCTGTCATTTTATTATCTAGAGCAGGGGTCACCAAACTTATTAAACAAAGGGACAGTTTACTGTCCTTCAGACTGTCAGGAAAGGTTCCTTCTGCTGGTAATATCTATCATTTGGCGTACAGTACTGAGGTCCACCAGCAGGTGTCTCCTGGCAGTTTGGAACTGTCAGGAGAGCCTTCCCCTGCTGGTGTTATGTTATCTTTGGGCCGCAGTACTGGCGTCCACCAGTGGATGGATCTTGGCAGTGTGGAGCAGACAGCACCTCCTGCGATCAGGTGTCACCTGAGGCTAATTGCAGGTGTGCATATAAATACCCGGCAAGCATTCACATGCTTGCTCTGGTATCGTCCTTGTGCCCTGACCTGTTAGCCTGTCCCCGATCCCATCCTAATCTTGTCCCTCCTGTGTTCCTGTTCCCTTGTAGCCTGATCCCATCCATCATCTCCCTCTCCTGTCCTGCCCTTGTTCATCTGCTGATCTACTGTGTATGACCCTGGGCTGGCTAACGTATGTGGTTCCAGAACTGCCCTTTGTTATCTGCTGATCTTCTGTGTATGACCTTGGCCTGGCTAATGTGTTTGATTTTGGTACTTCCTTTTGGCTGTATATATGATCCTTTTTTCTGTGGGTTTCTGTTGTTTAGTTGAGCACTATTTGTATTTGGGGTGTTTACTTGTTTACTACTTATCTTTAATAAACTTTACATAATTCACCTTACATGCGTTTTGGTTTCCTCTTTGCAGTCCACACAGTCCGGTCACACCTGTTCATGACACAGACCTTGAGGGGGCCAGACTGTAGCAAGTGAGAGTAGAAAATGCCCTGGCTTCAATGGGAGTAAACAGTGCCCCATCATTGGTATTCGTAGGAGGAATATTGCCCCATTGTTATCAGGGGAAAGAATAGTGCCCCATCATTGGTGTCAGTGGAAAGAATAGAGTCCTGCTATTGATGCCAGTGGGAGGAATATTGCCCCCTTGTTGGTATCAGGGGAAGGAATAGTGCCCCATCGTTGGTGTCAGTAGGAAGAATAGTGTCCTGCCATTGGTGTCAGTGGGAGGAATAATGCGCCCTTGTTGGTATCAGGGGAAGGAATGGTGCCCCATCATTTGTGTCAGTGGGAAGAATAGTCCTGCCGTTGGTGTCAGTGGACGGAATAGCATAGCTCCCAACTGTCCCTGATTTGGAACAAAATCCTTCTGTCCCTCTTTCCTCCTCATTTGTCCCTCATTTTGGTCTGATCTATATAGTTGTATATAAAATGCACTTTTTATCTTTCAAAAAGCATTTTCCAGTGCTAAACCTTTGATCCAAATTCTGAATTGCTGCATTTGTAAATTTCAAAAGCCAATATAAAGGGATAGCAGTGGTAAAAAAAAAGCATTTGTGAGTTTACAGTGATACTAAAGTCTCATTTTGTTGGGGCGTGACTGGATGAGGATGTGAGAACGCGCGCAGCACCTTTCCCTCTCCTACCTTGTCATCCTGAAATGCTAATGAGAGCAGAGGAAGCTGGCCGAGGATGAGTAAGGGCTGTTGGGTGAGTGGAAACCTCCCTGAATCAAGAACCAGCTTGGCTGAGTAACTGTGGATGGGTGAGAGATATTCACTGTATTTATTTATGTATTTGTATTATTCCAGTGTCAGTGTGAGAGACTGGCAGGAAGCCAAGAGTCTGGACCTGGAGGTTGAGGAAGGATTAACTCCCAAAGGAGATTTACAAAGATTTACAAAGAGGAGGTGAGAATAGACCAGGAGGGTGGAAGGACTGCTTTTTGAGTGGCCTGATAAAAGCTCCTGCAATGGATATTTTGGAGACTTTTTTTTTTTTTCTTTTATTGCTTATTTTGACGTTCCATTTTAATCAGCTGGTCATTAGTATCAACAATACCAACTATGACAAAGAAGGTTGAGGAGGCTTTGCAGCAAGAGGGCGCAAACCCACAAACGCAACAGGATAAAGGATAAAGGAAGCCAAGCAGCAGCCAAATTGGAAAAGTTTGCGCATACACCGTTAAAGGCAGACAAACTGCTTCACAAGCTAAAAACCAGGTGGGGGCCCCAGTAACAAGGAAAAGTCAGGGACAGCAGGGGGCTTGCACAGGAACAGAAGTGGCAGTGGCAAAGGAAAGCCCAACGCCGTCCTTGAAAGCGGGTGCTTTGGGAGGGGAAGAACCCTCTTTGAAAGTAGTACTGCAGGCAGGGTACTCTTGTAAATCCTCCTTATTCAAGATGACTGAGCAACTTAAAGGTATAAGAGAGGAGATACATTTTTTTTAAGACATGACGTACAGAAGGTGTGGGCGAGCCTGGTTGAGGATTATTTGAACCCACTAAAGTAGGAGATGAGAACAATTTGATGAAAAAGTTACCATATATACCTCCAAAATGGGGAATATGGAGAACAGACTGCACTGGAACAATGTGAGATTATTAGGACTCCCTGAATGATGTGAGGGCTCTGATCCTGTAGGCTTCATGGAGAGATAGCTTATTGAAACCATTGGGAAAGAGTTTTTCTCCCCTTTCTTTGTGATAGAGAGGGCACATAGAGTGCAATATTGAGTGCCACCACCTGGCGGCCAACCTAGATCATTTTTGGTGAAAATGCTTTATTTCAAAGACAAAGATATTATACTTCAGAAAGCAAGGGGAAAAAGGGACATACATTACAACAGAGTTAAAGTTATATTTTTCATGCATTTTCCCCCATAATTGCAGAAGAAAAGAGCCAAGTTTGTGGAGATTAAGAAAAGACTGCAGCAAAAATTATATAAGCTATGCTATATGGCATGGTTAGAAAAAACGAAAAAAATAAAATAAAATACGAAGCAAGCAAATATATAAATTAGGAGGGGGGGGTGGGTTTCTCTATAGGTAGGGGAATGGTTGGTAGATGCGTGTTTCCCCTTTTTGGGATATTTCTTTTTTCTCCCTTCCTCACACCCCCCCCCTTTGTTGGGAGGGAAGAGGGAGGAGAAGGACATCATATTGATCACAGGAAAGGTTATATACATGATATTCACGTATTATGCTATATATGGGGAGCTATATGTGTTTATTACTAGGCCATTGATAACTGAATTTTTATTTATATGCAATCTAAAGTAAACATATGTTCCTGGAATGTTTGAGGACTAATGCCCCGTACACACGGTCGGACATTGATCGGACATTCCGACAACAAAATCCTAGGATTTTTTCCGACGGATGTTGGCTCAAACTTGTCTTGCATACACACGGTCACACAAAGTTGTCGGAAAATCTGATCGTTCTGAACGCGGTGACGTAAAACACGTATGTCGGGACTCTAAACGGGGCAGTAGCCAATAGCTTTCATCTCTTTATTTATTCTGAGCATGCGTGGCAATTTGTGTGTCGGATTTGTGTACACACGATCGGAAATTCCGACAACGGATTTTGTTGTTGGAAAATTTTATAGCCTGCTCTCAAACTTTGTGTGTCGGAAAATCCGATGGAAAATGTGTGATGGAGCCTACACACGGTCGGAATTTCCGACAACAAGGTCCTATCACACATTTCCGTCGGAAAATCCGACCGTGTGTATGGGGCATAAGGGACTTTAAAAAGAGAACTGCTGTTTTTTCTGCCGTTTCAACATATGGGGCTACTGCAGGAGACACACCTAATGAAAGAGACAAAGTATTTGAAAAGAAGAAACTTTCAAATTCAATATCACTCGGTATATACTTCATATTCTAGAGGATCTGAGTATTCTGATTGGCTCAGGGGTGGGGTTCTCCTGCAGGCAGGTTAGTATAGATGAAAAAGGCCAGTGTTTATTTTTTTTTATATTGCACTTTTGGGAATATAGTAGGCATTTTTGCATAATATAAATATAAATATATATATATATATATATATATATATATATATATATATATATATATATATATATATATATATTCCTCCCTGTAAGGGTCCAGGGGGTGACAAGCTGGCTCTGACAGTTCTTTCAACTTAAAAGGCTTTATTCAGCAAAAAGCAACAGAAAATTGACAAGCTTTGTCTTTATAGGCAGTTCAAACAACACAAAAACTCTTCTAAGGCCGTGTACACACGAACAGACTTCGAGTTTTCTAGTCCGGTCGTACGTCATCACGTTCGAATCAGTCGGACTTTGGTGTGATCGTGTGTAGGCAAGTCCGTTTAGTTGGAACTCCGTCAAAAAGTCCTTCGCAGTTCAGTCCGTCAAAGTCTGCTTGTGTGTACGCGGCATTAGCAGTATAAGACAGTCCTTTAAAAAAAATGCTCAGCATCCCTAAACAGCATATAATATAGCAAAGTCCCAGTTCAGGCAAGCTCACCCAGCAGGATCAAGTCATAGGTAACAGGGGTCCTTCCAGCTTCAAGCTCCTCTCAGCTTTTATAGCTCAACAGCCATCTCTCTCCAAACACACTTCTCCTCTCTGACATTTTCAACTCAGCTGGCAATAAGCAGGTCTGTTTAACCCTGCCCCAGGCTGACTCTCCATACATCCGCCCCCCGTTCCAGGCCCGGAGCTGGACAATTTATACCACAATGGCCATAGGCCTGGGAAAGGGCACTTTTTTGCATGTGCCCGGGTCTATGCCCCCTTCCTACTCTGAATCCACATCATTTATAGACCAGATTGCTGCTGTAAACCTATCATAGTTATTTTTATCAGTTTACATTAGGCGATACACCAATTCAGTCCAGCGGCTTCTGGGCCACCTTTTAAACAATGCCATGTTTTCAAATTCAGCCAGGCAGTCCTCAATGTGGTCGTCTGGTAGCATTTGCTGTAAAAAGTCACCAGCACGGATTCTACCTTCGGTACCACTGAGAGCAGCGCCAACCTTTTCTACTATCTCAGAGGGTTCCGGTCCCTCCGTGAGACGCCTGCTCTCCCACAGTAGGCTCAACCACTAGCACTTGATCCCCAGGTTTAGATTCTCTGACCATGGCAGACTGGTGGTCCTCGCTAATGGTTTATGCCCACGTTTAAGCAATTTGCGATTTTTGGTTTCCCTGTAGCATAGAGTATGATGCACAGCAACTCAGAGAGAGCGCATATCTTCCGCAGGATGCTGTGGGCTCACCACACAACGATGTGACCTGTTCCCTGGTGGGGATCAAAGGGGAGTCTTTCCTCTGAGCACCAAAGAAATCACTTTGGGAACCCCCAAGATATGACAAGTCAGGCCCAGAGGGAGAACTCTCTGCCTCTAATCCTACAAACACCTCCAGGGGATCTAGGTCAGCTCCTGTAGGTTCACACATCTGACAGATTTCTTTACTGTTTACCTCCTGCAACACAGAATTAACACTTCACCATGGGGGTTTCTCCTTTTTATGGGAGGCCCCTGAACCTTTGAACTTTTGTTCACACAAGTCCCAAAATAAGGGGCAGTCTCGCCCAATTAGCAAATCATGGGGTAACCCCGGAATCACCTCAACTCTTAGTGTAGTTCCTGCGGTTGTGGACAGGGTTACATGGGCCACTGGATAGTCCTTGACAACCCCATGTACAGAGGCCACTCCAATCTTTTTCCTGGGTATCAGATTTCCCCGAAACCTATCCGATCGGGGCAGGGTAACCCCACTCCCTGAGTCAAGAAGTGCTACAACCTCCTGCCCATTAACCCGCACCACACTCTCAAGTGGGCTTAGATTGTTCAAGGGACCAGTGGCAAAAGCAAACATAGAGCCATTTCGAGCCATGTCACATTCCCTTGGCTCCTCCCACCTTATTACCCAGTTGTTGGCAGGACCAACAGCAAACCTCACGGGGGTTCCTGTTCTCCCTGTCGACTCCCAGGAGGGTTTGATGTTAGGGTGCTCCTAGCGGGAGTGTCAGGCACCCAAGCAGACATCATGCGTTCAACCGGTGCAATCTTCGCGCTGGAATGCATTTCCTTAGAACGGCCAGCTCTCTGGTAATAGAGGGACTCTCCTGGACACTTTCTGCACAACTGTAGCACTCGACAGCAGCAGCCATCTCATCCAGGGACTGAGGCTTGGACTGAGCCACTCATCAGTGCAGCTCCTTAGGAAGAACATGCAAAAAGTGATCCAGTGCAACTCGCTCTACAATCTGAGTGGTGGTCTTCTCGTCTGGTTTCAGCCAATCCTGGAACAGGTGCAGTAGACGATAGTTGTGCATGGGCAGGCTTAGCTCTGTCAAAGCGCCATTCATGAACACGATTTGCCCTTAGAGCCACAGTCATTCCCAGCCTGGCTAGGATTTCTGCCTTAAGCAGTTTATAGTCCCGTGCTGATTCAGAGGCCAAATCACAATAGGCCTGTTGAGGATCTGCAGTCAGGAAAGGATCCAGCACATCCGCCCAGTCTTTCTCAGGGAGACCTTCCCTTGTTGCAATCCTTTCAAACATTGCCATTTAAGCTTACACATTATCTGTGGCTGTCATCTTTTGCATAGTCTGCTGCACCGCCTTCCGGGGGTCTCTCTTTACAGCAGGATCACCTTTCATTATTTCAGCCTGCTGGGTCAGTGCCTTTTGCAGTCCTACTATCTGCTCACTCAGTAAGCGGTTTGTTTCCTCATAGCCAGCCTGCGCTTATAGCAGGGCCTGCTCCTGACAAGCCTGGGCCTCCTGATGGCGTGCCTACAAGGCCTGCGCTTGTGTATTAGCCAGTACCAGCTGCTTAACCAAGTCCTTCATGGCTTGTTCAGAAGACTTCACTGTCTGTGCAGCTTAAACCCAGGACATGGGATTGGACTGGACCCCACAAACTGCCCGATGCGCCCTCCACCAATTTGTAAGGGATCAGGGGGTGACAAGCTATATAACAGATGCGTGCAAGCGCTCAGGACAAGATTAGAAAATGCACTATTAAATAAATAAATGTAAATTCAATTGATAAGCCAAAAACAAATAAGGACAAAATGACTGCAAGATGATATGATCAATAGTCCATGGCAATAGTATAGCTGCAGCTGTAGAATAGTCTAATTGCTAGTCCATGGCTACAGGTAATGAATGGCAGTAAACTTGTATCAAAGGGATAAGAACAGGATTAAAACAAGGCTAAAATGTCTGTAATCTGTGACCAGCACTGAGGGCAAGCTTTCCAAGTGAGCAGAGTCAGCTCTCCAATAAACATGAAAGAGAAAAGAGAAAAAAGCACCTCTGAGTGCAGGTATTTATTACTGACAACAACAGGTTATCCACACTTACAGCTGAGTAAGGAGAAGACCGGCTACAAAACGGGATACAGCTCCAGTGACAATCCCAGCGTCCATGGCGTGGATATGGCAATGATGAGCAGAAGAGATGGCCTCGATCCCCTGCGGGAGGAAGCAGACAGGCCGCTGCGCTGGATGGAAGTCCAGTAATCCAAGACGAGGGCGTGTTACGTCACCGGAGTGAAGAGAACCACAACGCGTTTCTGAGCATGCGCGAAGTTCCCACTGGGCATGCACGCTCCTTTATCAAGTGTAGGGCAGATGGGGAAGAACACTACCTTATATAGTTCCACATAGAAGGAAAAAAACACTAACAGCTGATGGAGGAGACAAAACTCACTGAGTCCAAGTATTAAAGGGATGTGTTAAATACCAAATTAGGATTAAAAACAAAAACCTCTGACAGGGAGGGAGGGGGAGAGGAGGGGGCGGACCTAATGGTAAACATAAAAAAGAAAATTGTATGAAAAAAACAATGAAAAATATTAGTAAAATATATATATATATATATATATATATATATATATATATATATATATATATATATATATATATATTATAATAATAAAAAAGGTGAAAAAGAGAGGGGGGGAAAAGAATAATAATAGACCAATATTGTGGGGGGATATGATTACAATAAAAATTATACATACATATACATATATCATGAAAGACGCATACATATACTGTATAATAACAATTATATTGCTGAGGGGGAACAAAGATGATTATATAACTGAAGGGAGACCAGAAATGAACCAAGAATGGTAGTATGTCACGTGACAGCGACTTCTATCTGAAACTGGATAGTGGGTGGATGGGATAAAGCGTTATTAGCTACTAGGAATATTTTAAATATATTTCAAAACATTATTACCCACTAGAGATAAAACAAAAAACTAAGGGTACATTGCAGCTAAGCTGATAGATAACTAAAAGTAATGGGAACTCTCATATATATGCTGGGAATAATAGCTAAATAAATAAAAATAAACGTAAAGAATATATAATGTATGTGTATGCGCAATACAGTATACATATATGCTTTTAAAATACAGATAATTCTATAGAGATGTATATATGAAAAAAATTATATCAAAAATACATATACATAGTATCCCAGTATGGATCTATGTATATATATCTTTGGTATTTTTGATTTAATTTTTTTCTTGGTTCATTTCTGGTCTCCCTTCAGTTATATAATCATCTTTGCTCGCCCTCAGCAATATAATTGTTATCATATATGTGTATATATATATTATTATTCTTTTTTCCCCCCTCTCTTTTTCACCTTTTTTATTTTTTCATATTTTTTCATTATATATATATATATATATATATATATATATATATATATATATATATATATATATATATATATAATTTTTTTTTTTACTAATATTTTTCATTATGTTTTTCATGCATTTTTCTTTTTTATATTTACCATTAGGTCCGCCCCCTCCTCTCCCCCTCCCTCCCTGTCAGCAGTTTTTGTTTTTAATCCTAATTTGGTTTTTAACACATCCCTTTATTACTTGGACTCAGTGAATCTTGTCTCCTCCATCAGCTGTTAATGTTTTTTTGCTTCTATGCGGAGCTATATAAGGTAGTGTTCTTCCCCATCTGCCCTACACTTGATAAAGGAGCGCGCATGCCCAGTGGGAACTTCGCGCATGCTCAGAAACGCGTTGTGGTTCTCTTCACTCTGGTGACGTCACATGCCCTCGTCTTGGATTACGGGACTTCCATCCAGCGCAGTGGCCTGTCTGCTTCCTCCCACGGGGGATCGAGGCCATCTCTTCTGCTCATCATTGCCGTATCCACGCCATGGACGCTGGGATTGTCACTGGAGCTGTATCCCGTTTTGTAGCCGGTCTTCTCCTTACTCAGCTGTAAGTGTGGATAACCTGTTGTTGTCAGTAATAAATACCTGCACTCAGAGGCGCTTTTTTCTCTTTGATGTTTAAGGGGGTGACAAGCTGGCTCAGACAGTTCAGTCAACTTAAAAGGCTTTATTCAACAAAAAGCAACAGAAAATTTGCAAGCTTTGTCCTTATAGGCAGTTCAAACAACACAAAAACTCTTAGCAGTATAAGACAGTCCTTTTTAAATAGTGCTCAGCATCCCAGCCACAGCATATTCCCAGTTCAGGCAAGCTCACCCACCGGATCAAGTCATAGGTAAAAGGGGTCCTTCCAGCTTCAAGCTCCTCTCAGCTCTTATAGCTCAACAGCCATCTTTCTCCAAACATACCACTTCTCCTCTCTGAGGCTTCTCCTCTCAACTCAGCTGGCAATAGGCAGGTCTGAAGGGGAAGTACCTGCCCTCTTCAATTAACCCCTTCTTAACCCTGTCCCAGGCTGATGCTCCACACTCCGTTCAAGGATGAGGTTTTACTCTAGTTGATGACATTTATTTCCGATAAACCGATAATGTCCCTGTAATAGCAGTAGGAGATTTCAACATAGTATTGGACGGAAGGGTAGATAGACTTCCACCAGGAACGTAGCTAGGTAAAGGGGCCGATATATTTTCACAAATAATAGGAGAACTAAGATTGAGGGACATATGGAGGGTAGGAAATCCAACTAAACAAACAGTATTCCTGTTTCTCGAAGACCCATTCCACGCTCTCCAGGATCGACTTGGCCCTGGGCAGTGAGGAAATATTACACCTTGGTAAAACATGAAATATATGCCATGGGGCCTTTCAGATCACTCTCCATTGGTAGTGTCAATGAGTCAAGGAGAGAAGCATCGTAAGGGGGAGTGGAAGATACAGTATCTCACAAAAGTGAGTCCATCCCTCACATTTTTGTAAATATTTTATTATATCTAATAATTTGCTGTCCCCTCAAAATAAGTAAACATACAACCATTAATGTCTAAACTGCTGGCAACAAAAATGAGTACACCCCTAAGTGAAAATGTCCAAGTTGGGCCCAATTAGCCATTTTCCCTCCCCGATGTCATGTGATTCATTAGTGTTAAAAGGTCTCAGGTGTGAATGGGGAGCAGGTGTGTTAAATTTGGTGTTATCGCTCTCACTCTCATACTGGTCACTGGAAGTTCAACATGGCACCTCATGGCAAAGAACTCTCTAAAGGATCTTAAAAAACAAATTGTTGCTCTACACGAAGATGGCCTAGGCTATAAGAAGATTGCCAAGACCCTGAAATTGAGCTGCAGCACGGTGGCCAAGACCATACAGCGGTTTAACAGGACAGGTTCCACTCAGAACAGGCCTCGCCATGGTCGACCAAAGGAGTTGAGTGCACATGCTCATCGTCATATCCAGAGGTTGTCTTTGGGAAATAGACGCATGAGTGCTTCCAGCATTGCTGCAGAGGTTAAAGGGGTGGGGGTCAACCTGTCAGTGCTCAAATCATACGCCGCACACTGCATCAAATTGGTCTGCATTCCTGTCATCCCAGAAGGAAGCCTCTTCTAAAGATGTTGCACAAGAAAGCCCACAGTTTTCTGAAGACAATCAGACTATGGACATGGATTACTGGAACCATGTCCTGTCAGGGCTGCTGATAGAAATCATGGGGCACCGTACAGCCTACCTGACGGGGCCCCCTTCAGCCCCACCCCTGGTCACTCCTTCAGCCCCACTCCTGGCCACATCCTTGGCTCCTCCCCAGACCCCACCTTGAAACAAAGTGCAGGTAATGGTAGCGATCAGCGACTTGACAGTGGGACATGCCAATACCATAATGTAAAACTATGTACCAAAAAATGGCGCCTTTTGGGGGGATGAGAACATATAAACAGACAGCTGCCCCCTTTAAAGTGAAATGATAAAATAAAGAATAAGGCACTATACATGTTCATATAAATTTATATGAACATGTATAGCACCTTATTCATTATTATATAATTTCACAATGCCATAATGTGCTGTAGACAGTGCCATCCATGCCAATTACATAATGCATGTGCTACCTGCAGTTACAAAAGTGCCACCCATGCTGCCAATGCCATAATGCATGTGCTGCTTGCAGAGACAGTGCCACCCATCCTGCCAATGCTGTTATGGCATTGGCAGGATGGGTGGCACTGTCTCTGCAGGCAGCACATGCGTTATGGCATTGGCAGCATGGGTGGCACTGTCTCTGCAGGCAGCACATGCGTTATGGCATTGGCAGCATGGGTGGCACTGTCTCTGCGGGCAGCACATGCGTTATGGCATTTGCAGCATGGGTGGCACTGCCAATGCCATTACGCATTTGCTGCCTGCACAAACAGAGCCACCGATGCTGCCAATGCCATAATGTGTAGATTCCGCAGAGACAGATGCAGTGTATAATCCATCATCATCATATAGTAGATCTCTTGCACAATGTATCACCCCCAAGCAAGCACTAAGCACACACTTGTGTCAGCCCCCACCACTAGCCACTTCCTCTCTGATCCTGCTGCTGCCTGAACTCCGCCTTGCTAAAGAAGCTGAGGTTAAAGGTGACGGACTGGCCAAGCATGTCTCCAGACCTAAACCCTATTGAGCATCTGTGGGGCATCCTCAAACGGAAGGTGGGGAGGCGCAAGGTCTCTAACATCCACCAGCTCCGTGATGTAGTCATGGAGGAGTGGAAGAGGGCTCCAGTGGCAACCTGTGAAGCTCTGGTGAACTTCATGCCCAAGAGTGTTAAGGCAGTGCTGCAAAATAATGGTGGCCCAATTTTTGGCCCAATTTGGACATTTTCACTTAGGGGTGTACTCACTTTTGTTGCCAGTGGTTTAGACATTAATGGCTGTGTTGAGTTACTTTGAGGGGACAGCAAATTTACACTGTTATACAAGCTGTACACTCACTACTTTACATTTTAGCAAAGTGTAATTTCTTCAGTGTTGTCACATGAAAAGGTAAAATAAAATATTTACAAAAATGTGAGGGGTGTACTCACTTTTGTCCATATTGATTAGAAATAATAGGAGAAGAGGGAATGATGTCATCCCTGGTAGAATTTATGAATATTAATGCTGACACAACGACTTTGGGGGTGGTTTGGGATGCCCTCAAAGCATCCCTTAGAGGGATGTTAATACAATGTGTGGCAAGAGTAAAAAGACGGAATAGAGAACAGAAAAAACTTGCTATGAATAGGGTCATAGAGGCAGAAAGACAATATATAGTAGGACCAACCCTGAGATGCTTTCTGATTGGGTAAAGAACAGCAAAAATATAAAGAGGTGCTTCTTACAAAGGCAGAGAATAAGTTGATGTTTCAGAAACAACGGTACTATGTAGAGGGAGAAAGTGCAGGCTATTTGCTGGCTCGACTGGTTAAGGCAAATGCACCTACTGCTGCTATAGCCACCATTAAAACAGATGGGGGCAGGATTATGGTACATGCTCCGGAAATTGCAGACACATTTAAAAAAATATTATAGAAAACTGTATACCACCCAGGGAGGGGAGGTAGAAGGGGAGATTGTCAGGAACCATGAATCAGACGGAGACGGAATGCAGTAAAAATCACACCATTTATTATAGTGGTAAATATGGTACAAATAGCAAACCTAGTCAAAACATAGCCAGGGTTCAGTAACCAAATCGGGTAATCAGAACAAGCCAGGAAATCAGGGAGCCAGAGATCAGCGTAGTCAGAGCAGCAGACAGCATCAGGAACCAGAAGGGACGTCAGCCAGGCTAATCTTCAACAGGAACACAGCAGAGAGTCTGTAGATATGTTAACCAAGGCAAAGGCACAGGAGATCTAATCCATACAGCTTAAATAGCCAGCAGGGCTTGATAATGAGCAGGATATGATCACCAGGTGAGTCGCTGTGGAATGATGAGTTCTGGCAATTGACCGATAGCTGACTTGAGGATCCCATGCCTCACTGAGGAAGATGGGGAGCATTGGATGCCCTCATAGTATTGGAGGAGGTAATAGAGGCGGTATTAGCAATAGCAAACCAGAAAAGTCCTGGATCAGATGGCTTGCCAGTAGAGGTATACAAATGCTATGGAGAAGTACTGTTATCAGAGCTGTTAAAAACATTCAATGAAGCACTCTGGCGGATGAGTCGATGAGAGAATTTATAATCATTGTCCTGCCAAAAGAAGGAAAAGATCCACTTAATCCCACCACCTATAGACCAATAGCGCTGCTATGTACAGATGTAAATATTCTGACTTAAGTATTAGCTGTTAGGTTTAAAAAAAAAAAATTCAAAAACGTATTCACCTGGATCAGGCAGGGTTTATACCAAATAGGTCAACTAGTCGAATATAAGGAGAGTATACTTAAATTTACAGGTTCCGACGATTAATGAGGGATCAAGAGCGATATTGTCCCTGGACGCAGCCAAGCTTTCGACAGCCTTTAGTGGCATTATTTGTGGCAGACCTTGGCTATCTTCCAGTTTGGCCCGAAGTTTGTCAACTGGGTAAGGCTTTTATATAAAAGGCCTAAGGCGAAAGTGAGGATATATAATGTTTGCTCTGAGACATTTTCTCTGACTCGAGGGACAAGACAGGGGTGCCCTTTGTCACCCCTGCTCTTTTATCTAGCAATGGAGCCATAAGGTTTTAACATCCAGGGATTTCAGAGAACATCGGGGGTGGAGAAGATAGCATTATATGCTGATGATGTGTTGTTGTTTTTGGGGGATACCCTAGCCTTTTTGACCACAGCTATGGGCTTAATCACAGACTTCGGACGAATATCTGGCCTAAATTTAAACTGGGATAAATCAAAGCTGTTACCTGTAGATCCAGTGGAGTCAGATCTGCAATTAGGGACCCCACGTTTGGAAATAGCTAATAGTATCAAATATCTGGGGATATATATGACCCTAAACCCTAAAGATTATATAATTGATGATGATGCCCGATTATTAGATAACTTTAAAAGTAAGGGGAAGGTATGGCAACGGTTGCCCCTAAGGTGTAATTTAATCAAAATTATTTGGATGCCTCAGCTGTTGTATGTGTTACACAACTCACTTGTCTGGATAAATAAACAATGGTTTCAGAAAATGGACACTTTCATATAAGAACATGCATACATCATACATACTAGGGGGAGAACAACTGGGGGAATCAATGGTGGAGAAAGATCTGGGGGTTTTGGTAGATCATAAGCCCAATAATAGCATGCAATGACAAGCTACGGTTTCCAAAGCAAGCTAAGTCCTTTCATGTATTAAGAGGTATGGACTCCAGAGAGAGATATCATTTTGCCCCTATACAAATCATTAGTAAGACCTCATCTGGACTATGCAGTTCAGTTTTGGGCACCAGTTCTCAAAAAGGATATCGGGGAACTGGAGAAAGTGCAGAGAAGAGCAACCAAATTGATAAGAGGCATGGAGGAGCTCAGCTATGAGGAAAGATTAGAGGAACTGAATCTATTCCCTCTTGAGAAGAGGAGATTAAGGGGGGGATATGATCAACGTGTACAAATACATAAGTGGTCCATATCATGAACTGGTGTTGAGTTATTCACTTTAAGGTAATCACAGAGGACTAGGGTACACTCTTTATGTCTAGAAGAAAAATGATTTCAACTCCAAATACGGAAAGGCTTCTTCGCAGTAAGAGCTGTAAAGATGTGCAATAGACTCCCTCCAGCGGTGGTTCTGGCAAGCTCAGTCGATTGCTTTAAAAAAGGCCTGGATTCTTTCCTAAATGTACACAATATAACTTGGGTACTAACATTTGCAGGTAAAGTTGATCCTGGGAAAATCTGATTGCCTCTCGGGGGATCAGGAATAGGGATGAGCTTCGTGTTCGAGTCGAACCCATGTTCGACTCGAACATCGTCTGTTCGCCCGTTCCCCGAATTGCGAACGATATGGGCCGTTCGCGCCAAATTCGTGTGGCGCGTCACGGCCCATAATTCACTGCGGCATTGCAGTGCATTGCTGGCTGATGATTGGCCAAGCATGCACTATGACCCGCATAATTGGCCAATCACAGCGCCGTCTGAACAGAGAGCCGTAATTGGCCAAAGCCAAGGAGACTTTGGCCAATTATGGCTCAGGGGATTTAGCACACGCCCCACACTATATAAGGCCGCCTGCACGGCGGCCCTGTGTAGTGTGTGTTCCGGCGTTCATAGATAGAGAGAGAGAGAGACAGACAGGGTCATTTGATTTGAGTTAGATAGATTAGGCAGAACAGTCAGTCAGTTAGCTGCACTTACAGTGTATTGTGTATATATATGCATCCCAGGTGTTGCATATATATATATATATACACTGTATTCAGTTTAGCTAGATCTGTTCCTGTTATCTTCTTACTGACAGGCAGGCTTGTCTTGTTGCAGTATTTACAGCTACCTGAAGAAAATTGCTGGTGTTCTTTTGATCCTATTAGCACCACAGTCAGGCAGCTAGACTATTTACAGTTAGTGCAGTGCGTCCTGCTCACAGTGTTCAGCTAAAACTACAAGTTAGTGGGGTAAGTCCACCTCAGTGTTCAGCTAAACCTAGAAGTTATTGCTGTGCGTCCTGCTCACAGTGTTCAGCTAAACCTACAAGTTAGTGTAGTGAGACCTCTGCACAGTGTTCATCTAAAGCTACAAGTTAGTGCAGTGCGTCCTGCTCACAGTGTTCAGCTAGATCCGTTCCTGTTATCTTCTTACTGACAGGCAGGCTTGTCTTGTTACAGTATTTACAGCTACCTGAAGAAAATTGCTGGTGTTCTTTTGATCCTATTAGTACCACAGTCAGGCAGCTAGACTATTTACAGTTAGTGCAGTGCGTCCTGCTCACAGTGTTCAGCTAAAACTACAAGTTAGTGTGGTGTGTCCACCTCACAGTGTTCAGCTAAACCTACAAGTTAATGCGGTGCGTCCTGCTCAGTGTTCAGCTAGATCCGTTCCTGTTATCTTCTTACTGACAGGCAGGCTTGTCTTGTTACAGTATTTACAGCTACCTGAAGAAAATTGCTAGTGTTCTTTTGATCCTATTAGTACCACAGTCAGGCAGCTAGACTATTTACAGTTAGTGCAGTGCGTCCTGCTCACAGTGTTCAGCTAAAACTACAAGTTAGTGGGGTACGTCCACCTCACAGTGTTCAGCTAAACCTAGAAGTTAGTGCGGTGCGTCCTGCTCACAGTGTTCAGCTAAAACTACAAGTTAGTGCTGTGCGTCCTGCTCACAGTATTCAGCTAAACTTACAAGTTAGTGTAGTGAGACCTCTGCGCAGTGTTCATCTAAAGCTACAAGTTAGTGCAGTGCGTCCTGCTCACAGTGTTCAGCTAGATCCGTTCCTGTTATCTTCTTACTGACAGGCAGGCTTGTCTTGTTACAGTATTTACAGCTACCTGAAGAAAATTGCTGGTGTTCTTTTGATCCTATTAGTACCACAGTCAGGCAGCTAGACTATTTACAGTTAGTGCAGTGCGTCCTGCTCAGTGTTCAGCTAAAACTACAAGTTAGTGTGGTGTGTCCACCTCACAGCGTTCAGCTAAACCTACAAGTTAGTGCGGTGCGTCCTGCTCACAGTGTACAGCTAAACCTACAAGTTAGTGTGGTGCGTCCACCTCACAGTGTTCAGCTAAAACTACAAGTTAGTGCGGTGCGTCCACCTCACAGTGTTCAGCTAAACCTACAAGTTAGTGTGGTGCGTCCTGCTCAGTGTGCAGCTAAAGCTACAAGTTATTTTTTTGTGAGCTCTGCACAGTGTTCAGCTAAAGCTACCTGTAGAAGGTTGGTGGTGTTTTCCTGATCCTATCACTACCGCAGGCAGCTAAAAAAGCTACAAGTTAGTTTTTTGCGAGCTCTGCACAGTGTTCAGCTAAAGCTGCCTGTAGAAGGTTGGTGGTGTTCTCATACTACAGGCAGGCAGTTGATTTTACTAGCTGCAGTATATATATATATATATATATATATATATATACACAAATAGGGAGGACAGAAGCGGGACTTTGTATGAGGCATGTGGGTGGATGTATTGAGATGAATGGTAAGTATTATGGTAAATATAATAAAATACATATAATCTCCACACATAATGATGTAAAATGATCATGATATAAAAGTTTTAATGGCATAGATATATTAGCCAGATACAATCATAAAAGACCACATTGGAGACCAAAGTATAGCATGTAGGCAACTGTATATAAACAAGCAGAGTTCATGAATTGGTTGTACAGTGACACAAGCAAATATACATTGTACAATAGATAGGTGTATCAATAGATCTAAACTCAACGCGTTTCTTGGCTTGAAACCAATCATCAGGAGTCCGATGCAGTTTAACTGTATCAAAAACAATAAAGTATCTATTAATGTATGAGCAAATATTGGTAGAAAAGATATATTGAAAAGTGTGATTTTCTGTGTACTCACAAAGTATTCACAAGGTATACATATTGATGATGATCTGTGTATTGCAATGCAATGTTAGTCTGGGTCCATAAAGTCTCACCCGGGGTTGAGGCAGAGAGCACACCCCAACAAGCCGTCAGCCACGGCGGCCCAAGTAACACGAGCACCCACGAAACCGGCAGGCAGGGACGTCTGGCGAGGCCAAGGAGTGTGGATAAACTAGAGAAAGAGAATGATAATGGTGAGGAGGGGGTGTGAGCTGATAGATAAGTGATAATAGGAATGGAGGAAGTGAAAGCAGCATGCCATAGCCGTAGGTGTGGAGGGGAACTGAAACAAGGCCGGTGTGAGAGTGATTCGCGATGTAGAGTGTATGTACAGCAAGAAACCATTGCTGTAATGGATAGACCAAAGTGACAAGTGTGAGGAGATTACCTGTGTGGCAGGTGTCCAGGCGAGCCAGACGTCTAACAAGCATGGCGGGATCGTGGAGTGCCCTGGTCAGAGACAGCCTTATAGTGCCGCGGACATGAGGCGCGCTCCCGCCAACGTCGTGTGCGGGTGTGATGACGCGGTGAGGGGAGAGAGGGGAGGGCCAATCAATGCTGCCAGCCACCCTCCCCCACACCGCCTGAGCCCCGAGATGGAGAACCACTAAGCGTCCCGCGTATGGCGACAAATACGCCGCAGGCGGGATGCAGGGAGCATGACGCCGATACGCCGAGGTCAGGGCCCACCCCCGTCATAGACAAGAGGGTGATGGGTCCTAGGCTGGGCGCGTCGCAACCCCGGGAAGTGGACAGGACGGATCCCAGAACAACAGGAGTGCAAAACACAAATGGATAACAAAACGGTAAACATAAAAAAGGAGAAAAGGAAAAAAGAAGCTAAAGCAACTCCAAAATGAGTGCAGAAGCAATGGCAAAAACAGGCATTACTTTGCCTTGAATGAAATCAATATAGCAAAGAAAACAATAACATATTCAGTAACATATTCAATCCGTGCACAGGATTCCTTCTCTGTGCAAGGAAGTGTAGAATATAGAAAACTTTAGCCCTGAATTGAATCAGTGTTTGTTTGGCTAAAGAAAAACAAAACAATAAGTAAAAATAACAAAAACTAAAAATAGAAAAAATAAAACTACTTTAGCCCTGAATTGAATCAGTTATTTGTCTAGCTAAAGAAATAAACAAAACCAGGGTGGCAGACACCCACTTTCTGTGACCAAATTATTCCACCTATTCATGTCCACACACACCTACCAAAATGTACCCATCAATCATGTTTTGTAATTTTGCCCTATCCCCCATCCCACTAATTACCATATACAATGCCATTTTCTGTCCCCTTTCCTTTTTCCCTCTTCCTCTTCTTTCATTCATCATATTTCAAACCATCTTATTGAGACCTATGGTCCCCCTCTTGCTCCTTGACCGATTGCAACACAAGAGTCGTATATACGACTTTTTGCTCATATAATTCTATTCTATTCTTTCTAACTGCATTTGCTTACCGATCTCAAATAATATAAAACATCAGTTTTATTATTTATTCTTCATCTTTTGTTAATTCCCCTCTTTTTCTTTACTACATACTGCCTCAACACAGTACAACACAATTGCCGTTCTGGCTTGTTCCCTGGCATACAGTTTTATCAATCATTGATACATATATTTTTACTTTTTGCAACCATTTTTCTTCTTCTTTTATTTCGTTCCTCTGTTTTTGCTTTTTTATCAATTCTTTATTTTTCTGATACATTTTTTGTTATCTTTTGCCTATTTTATTTATTTTGTTTCCCTTTAGTCAGATAAACACTGATTTAATTCAGGGCTAAAGTTTTCATTTATTTTTGTTTATTTCTTTAGCTAGATAAAACGGAAAATTTATATCAAATACTTACCGTAATTTTCCTTTCCTGATAGGCTCCATGGCAGCATACGTGTGGGTAGGCTCCGCCTCTATAACTACCCAATAGGACCCCCTCTCCCATAAATCTTTGCTCTAGGCTGCTATCCATGTTCCGTAACTAGCCTACTCCAGACATTTTGGGAGGGACTCCTGCTGCCATGGAGCCTATCAGGAAAGGAAAATTACGGTAAGTATTTGATATAAATTTTCCGTTTTCCTGACAGGCTCCATGGCAGCATACGTGTGGGAAATAACTCGCCCAAAAATACACACGGGCGGGCAAAAATGTTTGAGCAAAGAAACCAAATTTATTTTACATTGTCAACCGACAATACTTGTAAACCAAAATTAATGGATGACAGAGCCGCAGGCTCAACACAATAATGAGAAACAAATGTGTTAATAGAAGACCAGGAAGCCGCTCTACAAATGATTTCAGGCGCAACATGCCGGGAAGCTGCCCACGAGGTCGAGATACTCCTGGTCGAATGAGCCGTCACTGCCTCTGGAGGGGCCAAGCCCTTTGCCTTGTATGCCCTCTGAATGGTCTGCACAATCCAAGAGGAAATTGATCTGACCGAAGCTCGCCTTCCTTTGTTTTTACCATGGAGAAGAACGAAAAGGAATTCCGTTTGTCTGAATGGACTTGTGACCTCCAGATATTGCTTTAGAGTGTGGCCTATGTCAAGTGGATGAACATCCTGATCGTCCGTTGTTCTGAAAGTAGGAAGTACAATCTCTTGATTTTCATGAAAGACTGAGGTCACTTTAGGGTTTGAACCAAGCATGGGAATCAACACTACCCTATCTGGAAAGAAGGTTAGGAAAGGTTCTTCAGAACCTAAATTTCTAATCTCTGACACTCTTTTAGCCGATGTCACAGCTACTAAGAAAGTGGTCTTGAGTGTGAGATCTCTCATGGAAAGAGGTTTGTCAGGATCTGATCCGAGATTGGAGAGAAAATCCAAGACAATAGGAAGGTCCCATTTGGGAAATCTAGGTCTTCTTTGAGGTTTAAGCCTGATAGCTCCTTTAAAGAATTGACGGACTAATGTGTGATTAGCCCAGGATACTCCTGTGAAGGCCGAGATGGCTGACACTTGCACTCTTAGTGAGCTGACTGCTAAAGATAGGTCCAGCCCTGATTGGAGAAAACTTAGAATGTCTTCTACTGCTGGAGACTTACACGGATTTGACCGGGAAGACATGTGATCAGAGAATTTAGACCATATCCGTTCGTATACCCTGTTCGTACTTCCCCTCCAGGCACTGAGAAGAGTTGGAATAGCTTCTTCCGGACAGCCTAGGGATTCAAGCCTTTCCCTCTCAAGAACCACACCCTGAGGTGTAGGCAAGATGGGCATGGGTGTAACATCGAGCCTTGCGACAGTAGATCCGGCCTGAGAGAAAGGGGAACTGGGTCTTGATAACTCAGGAGTGACAACAGAGGTAACCACGGCCTGTTGGGCCAGAAAGGAATCACTGCAATGATCTCCACCTTCTCTGTTCTGAGCCTCCGGAGGAATTGCACAATCACCGGTACCGGAGGGAAGGCATAAGCCTTCTGAAACTTCCAATGATCTGAAAGAGCATCTATCCCGTAAGTCTGAGGGTCTCTGAACCTCGAATAATATCTGGGCATCTTGTGGTTGCATGGAGAAGCAAATAAATCGACCTCTGGAAGTACTCCCAGGGTCAGAAGCCACTCGAACACCTCTCTGTGGAGAGACCACTCGTTGTTGTCCATCTGCACTCTCGAGAGGAAGTCCGCCTGTACATTCTGGATCCCCGGAATGTAAACTGCCAAGATGTTGGACAAATATTTCTGAGCCCAGCTCATTATTGGCTCCACTTCTTGTAGCAGAGACCAGCTGCGAGTTCCACCTTGCCTCTTTATGTAAGCTACCGCGGTTGTATTGTCCAACCTTAGCATCACAGATGAACCTTTTATTAGATGGCGAAATGACAGGAGTGCCTGAAAGGCGGCCTTCAGCTCCAGAATGTTGGAGACAATCCCTCGAGCAGGGAAACCCCATCGGCCCTGCGCCACTTCTGAAAGGCAGTGAGCGCCCCAACCTCGATTGCTGGCATCCGAAGTTAACGTGACCCATGAGATGGGCATGATTGAATGGTGATTGCGCAGATTCTTCCCTTGAAGCCACCAAAGAAGAGACGTCCTCATGGATGATGTAAGATGTATGCGCTGGATTTGGCTGGAAGAATCCCATTGTTGAAGGAACCCTTTTTGGAAGGGTCGTGTATGCCATTGGGCCCACTTCACCATAGGAATGGTAGCTGTCATTGTGCCAATTACTTTCAGGCAATGGAGAGCTGAGAGGTGAGACGACGCAAGGGCCCTGTGTATTCTGTCTCGAATCACTCCAATCTTCTCCTCTGGAAGGGAGATAGTGCCTTCCAATGTGTCGAAGTGAGCCCCTAGAAACACCAGAGATTGTGTTGGCTCTAAATGGCTCTTCTCTAGATTCAGCAGCCACCCGAATTCCTGCAGGGTGGAGATGATTAAGCTCCTGTGCTCTAACAGTTGATCTTCGTTCTGAGCTAGGAGAAGTAGGTCGTCTAAATAGTGGTGGAGACGAACCCCCTTGATACGGAGTAGAGCCACAACCAACAAGAGGACCTTTGAGAAGACCCGAGGTGACGTTGTTAGGCCGAAGGGTAGACAAGTGAACTGCAGATGCTGATTGCCGACCGCAAAGTGGAGGAATTGTTGGAACTCTGTTGCCACTGGCACGTGAAAGTATGCATCTTTCAGATCGATTGAAATCATCCAATCTCCCAGATGTATTGAATGTTGGATCGTAATTAAAGACTCCATTTTGAACTTTTCTTTTCGAATAAAAGAATTGAGATGTGTTAAATCTATTACTGGCCTCCATGTACAGTTTTTCTTCTGTATCATGAACAGAGGAGAATACATGCCTCTGCCTTGTTCGTTTTCTGGAACAGGGACGGCTGCGCCTTGATCCAATAAACAGCTCACGTAGGTTAATAGGACCTGCTTTTTCTCTTCTGAACCTGGAAGAGCTGTGGGAACAAATCTGAGTCTTGGGGTATTGCTGAAAACCCACTTGTGACCGGAGGAGACCGTCTTGATGGTCCAGTAATCTCGGATTGAGGCCGCCCAGACATGCCCGAAGTGGCGAAGACGAGCCCCCACCTGGCATGCCTGAGCGGGCCCAATCTCAAAAGGACTTTGTGGCGTCCTGGTTGCCAGAGGAACCCCCTTTTGCGGGTTTCTTGAAAGAAGACTGCCTGGATTTCCAGGATCTAGAGAACTCCCGACCAGGTCTGTAGCTGCGCACATCCCTAGCGCGATCAGAGTTTTGTCTTCTAGGGAAACTGCGTTTCTGATTTTGTAGGCGTCTGTCTTGAGGGAGGAAACCAGACTTCCCACCTGTGGCCCGGGTTATGGCACTATCGAGCTTATTGCCGAACAATGAAGAACCTTCAAACGGAATTCGGCACCAAGCTTGCTTGGAAGCTGGGTCCGCCAACCACGGACGGAGCCATAGGGCACGACGAGCTGAAACAGCTGCCAACATAACCCGGGACATCAGGCGGATGACATCAATAGATGCCTCCCCAAGAAAGGCTGATGCCAGCCTGATCTCTTGGATAGGAGAATCCTTAGCTGTTTCAGTAGAGATACCTCCTAAGAACTCATTCACATTATCAGACCAAGATTCCAAAGCTTTGGAAACTGCAGCTATCGCAAGTACTGGCTTACATGCCATTCTTGACGTCAGGTAGATCTTCTTTAAATCCGAATCCGCCTTTCCAAAGGATCTTTAAAAGATACAGTGTCTTCCAAGGGAAGCGTTACATATCTTGCTAGTCTCATTAAAGCTGCATCCACTAATGGAGCTGACTCAAGGTGCTTTACTTCCTCTTCCCTGAAAGGATATAGTTTCAAGACCTTTGACTGCATGGAACTTTTCTTGTCCATTTTGCTCCATTCCTCAGAAATGACCTCACCCAGCTCAGAGAGAAAAGGAAAATACTGTCGCTCCTTATTGAGCTGCTTAAAAAACTTCCTCTGTTTTGGGGGGGAAGTAACTGGATCTTCCCACTTCAGGGCCTCTTTTACTGCCTTCACCAATGAAGGAACTAAAGCGAACTCAAACCCCACGCCAGGATCTTCCAGATCCGATTCGCTGTCTGAAACAGGAGCAGAAGGGTGACTTGGTTGGGAAGAATCCCATGTCTCATGCACAGAACCTTCACCCACTGGAGGGCATAATGGGTCTGATGGGGAATCACGGGGCTGCTGGGCTTCTCTCTCCTGTAGAGATTCTTTCACAACCCGCCTAACCATAGATTCCAAACGCTGGTCTGCACCATCCCTCTCATCTGCAGCTTTAGAGAAGCAGTGGTCACAGAGAGATTTGTCTGTTGGAACAGGCATCCTGCAACCCCAGCATGATTTTCCTGAACTCTCTTTAGAGTGAGATGAAGGGGGGTGAGAAGGATTTTTATTGCGCTGTTCAGATCTGGAAGGAGATCTATGACGGCTAGACCTGGAGGAAGATTGCCGGTGGTGTGATTTTGATGATCCACTTCCTTTATGGGAACTACGGTGTGGATCAGACCTAGTAGGGCTGTGAGGAAAGAAACACAGAGAAGATAGAGAAAGAAAATCAGCTGGTATCCTAAAAATTCTACTCTCAATCCTTGTACAGGCAGCAAAGCAAACTGCAAACATACCTGCTACAAGCGGGCTGGCCACTAGGGGGCAGTGAGGAGTCCATAGTGTCAATACAATAGGAAGCTGCAGAGACAGATTCACAGGATCAGCTGACTGACAACAGACCTCCACCCCCAGACAATAGAGATTGTCTTACCTTGAACCGCCAAGATAGTAGCCCCAGGAAGTCGCCGTATCCCCCACGAACATTCCCAGGGCTCTGAAAGCTTTCCACAGCTTTTAAAAGTGGCGCCCGTGACGTCATCGCCGACGTCAGATGCGAGACGCTCGCGCGCATGCGCGAACCAAGCCTCGACTTCGTATTGGGTCCGCGCATGCGCAGAACGTACGCCGGTACCCGGAAGTCACAGAGAGAGCGGCTGCTGGAACGCAGAGAGCGTCAGCGCCAATCTAGGATACCAGGAAGCAGGAAAAAACACACAGAGGTATGATACATATAAACACTGCTGCCATATGTGAATGAATGTAAAAACTTACCCCTCCACCTACGATCACCTGGGCCGAGGAACGCCATCCATACACACACACACACACCGGACTTGGCAGCAGATAATGGTCGCCTGAAACATTAGGCAAACAGACCGTGCGCACATAGATGAACCGATCCAATCTTCAGCGTTACTCTGCTATACACTCCATACCCTGCTAATAGTCAGGGCCTATCGGAGGAGTCTTTGGCACTCGGCATCATCGATCGTAGGGAGGTTTTCTCTTCAGGTAGGAGAACCAACACCTGGTCCTACAGAGGAGGACAAAAAAGGAACATGGATAGCAGCCTAGAGCAAAGATTTATGGGAGAGGGGGTCCTATTGGGTAGTTATGGAGGCGGAGCCTACCCACACGTATGATGCCATGGAGCCTGTCAGGAAATAAATGATTCAATTCAGGGCTAAAGCAGTTTTACTTTTTCTACTCTTATTCTTTGCCATTTGATATTTTTTTTTGCTTTTCTTTGTTTCTCTTTAGTTAGATAACCACTGATTTAATTCAGGGCTAAAGTTTCCATTTATTTTTGTTTATTTCTTTAGCTAGACAAATAACTGATTCAATTCAGGGCTAAAGTAGTTTTATTTTTTCTATTTTTAGTTTTTGTTATTTTTACTTATTGTTTTGTTTTTCTTTAGCCAAACAAACACTGATTCAATTCAGGGCTAAAGTTTTCTATATTCTACACTTCCTTGCACAGAGAAGGAATCCTGTGCACGGACTGAATATGTTACTGAATATGTTATTGTTTTCTTTGCTATATTGATTTCATTCAAGGCAAAGTAATGCCTGTTTTTGCCATTGCTTCTGCACTCATTTTGGAGTTGCTTTAGCTTCTTTTTTCCTTTTCTCCTTTTCTCCTTTTTTATGTTTACCCTTTTGTTATCCATTTGTGTTTTGCACTCCTGTTGTTATGGGATCCGTCCTGTCCACTTCCCGGGGTTGCGACGCGCCCAGCTTAGGACCCATCACCCTCTTGTCTATGACGGGGGTGGGCCCTGACCTCGGCGTATCGGCGTCATGCTCCCTGCATCCCGCCTGCGGCGTATTTGTCGCCATACACGGGACGCTTAGTGGTTCTCCATCTCCGGGCTCAGGCGGTGTGGGGGAGGGTGGCTGGCAGCATTGATTGGCCCTCCCCTCTCTCCCCTCACCGCATCATCGCGCCCGCACACGATGTTGGCGGGAGCGCGCCTCATGTCCGCGGCACTATAAGGCTGTCTCTGACCAGGGCACTCCACGATCCCGCCATGCTTGTTAGACGTCTGGCTCGCCTGGACACCTGCCACACAGGTAATCTCCTCACACTTGTCACTTTGGTCTATCCATTACAGCAATGGTTTCTTGCTGTACATACACTCTACATCGCGAATCACTCTCACACCGGCCTTGTTTCAGTTCCCCTCCACACCTACGGCTATGCCATGCTGCTTTCACTTCAACCATTCCTATTATCACTTATCTATCAGCTCACACCCCCTCCTCACCATTATCATTCTCTTTCTCTAGTTTATCCACACTCCTTGGCCTCGCCAGACGTCCCTGCCTGCCGGTTTCGTGGGTGCTCGTGTTACTTGGGCCGCCGTGGCTGACGGCCTATTGGGGTGTGCTCTCTGCCTCAACCCCGGGTGAGACTTTATGGACCCAGACCAACATTGCATTGCAATACACAGATCATCATCAATATGTATACCTTGTGAATACTTTGTGAGTACACAGAAAATCACACTTTTCAATATATCTTTTCTACCAATATTTGCTCATACATTAATAGATACTTTATTGTTTTTGATACAGTTAAACTGCATCGGACTCCTGATGATTGGTTTCAAGCCAAGAAACGCGTTGAGTTTAGATCTATTGATACACCTATCTATTGTACAATGTATATTTGCTTGTGTCACTGTACAACCAATTCATGAACTCTGCTTGTTTATATACAGTTGCCTACATGCTATACTTTGGTCTCCAATGTGGTCTTTTATGATTGTATCTGGCTAATATATCTATGCCATTAAAACTTTTATATCATGATCATTTTACATCATTATGTGAGGAGATTATATGTATTTTATTATATTTACCATAATACTTACCATTCATCTCAATACATCCACCCACATGCCTCATACAAAGTCCCGCTTCTGTCCTCCCTATTTGTTTGCATATATTGGGATGGAGGCATGTCGGTGCTCTCTTACTCAAACAGTGTGGATTGGTCACAACCCCCTCTTTTTTGTGTGTGTGTATATGTGTATATATATATATATATATATATATATATATCCCAGCTTAGTGCAGCTACAGGCCATTAGTATGTCTGGAAGGCCAATAAGGAGAGGCAGACAGTCACAAGCCAATAAGAGAGGGCAAGCAGGCTCTGTGTCTAGTGCTGGTCGTGGAGACGGTGCATCCTCATCAGCACGTGGCCATGGGACACGCTTGGCCTTTTTTTCGGCAGCTGGCCGTGTTGAGCCGCAACATGCGGAAGACTTGGTCGAGTGGATGACCAAGCCGTCCTCATCCTCCTCATCCTCTCTCACCCATGCCCAGGGTACTTTGTCTGGCAAAGCAGCGGCCTCTTCTCTTGGCTCAATGTCATCAGTGACTCCTTCCCTAGCCCCACCATGTCCTCCTGAGGAGTCCCTCGAACTGTTTGACCACAGTGTTGGGTACATGCTCCAGGAGGATGCCCAGCGTTTGGAAGGCTCTGATGATGATACTGAGCTCGATGAAGGCAGTAACGTGAGCACGGACAGAGGGGGTGCCCAAGAAGGACAGCAATCTGGCAGTCATGCTCCCCCTGCTGCAGCATACTGCCAGGTTTGCTCCAGTGATGAGGAGGGAGGGGATGATGAGGTCACTGACTCAACGTGGGTGCCTGATAGGAGAGAGGAGGAGGCGGCACATCACCAACGAGGCAGGATGCCCTCCAGGGGCCAGCCTAAGGGCAGCACCTTGACTGCATCACACCCCAAAGCTCCACATGTGCAGGGCGCTGCAGTTTCTGCGCGTTATTCAAAAAGTTCTTTGGTGTGGGCCTTTTTTGAGACGAGTGCATCAGATCCCACCGCTGCTATTTGCAACATATGTCTCAAGCGTATCTCGCGTGGCCAAAACATCTCCCGCTTGGGTACCACATGCTTGACCAGACATATGTTGACCTGCCATGCAGTTCGTTGGCAAGCGCATCTAAAAGACCCACACCAAAGAACAAAGAGGACCTCTCCTTGCTCCTCATCAGCTGAGATCTCCAACCCCACTATACCTTCAGTCCTCTCTGAGACCTGCACTGAGAGGAATGAAGGTGTAGAATTAGGTGTGTCACAGCCAAGTACTTGTGGGCAATCTGCTTTTGGTACACCGACGTCAGATTGTACCAGGCAAATTTCCCTGCCCCAGCTGCTGCACCGCCGAAAGAAGTTTGCTCCCAGCCATCCACATGCCCAGCGGTTGAATACTAGCTTGGCAAAATTGCTAGCACTTCAACTGCTGCCTTTTCAGTTGGTAGACTCTGCCCCCTTCCCTGAGTTTGTGGAATGTGCGGTTCCTCAGTGGCAGGTACCCAAACGCCACTTTTTCTCACGGAAGGTGATTCCGGCTCTCTACCGGCATGTGGAAGGCAATGTCCATGCCTCGCTGGACAGGGCGGTCAGCGGTAAGGTGCATATTACCGCTGACTCATGGTCCAGCAGGCATGGACAGGGACGTTACCTAAGTTTCACGGCGCATTGGGTGACTCTGCTGGCAGCTGGGAAGGATGCAGGACAAGGTGCAGTAGTGTTGGAGGTTGTTCCGCCACCACGCCTCCAAAATGCTAATGATTGTGACACACCTCTCTCCTCCACCCCCTCTTCTTCTTCTTCCTCCATGGCCTCTTCCTGTGCTTTGTCCTAGGAACCAGCGGTGCTCCGTAGCGGTTCAAGGGGCTACGCAAGTACGCAGGCCAAAAGATGCCATGCGGTGTTTGAGCTGGTGTGCTTGGGGGACAGGAGCCACACTGGGGCAGAGGTTCTGTCAGCTCTGCAGGGGCAGGTTCAGAGGTGGTTGACGCCACGCAAACTTAAGGCAGGAATGGTGGTTTGTGACAATGGCACCAATCTCCTCTCTGCCTCCGACAGGGACAAATGACCCATGTGCCCTGTTTGGCTCACGTCCTTAACTTGGTGGTGCAGCGGTTCTTGGGCAGGTACCCGTGCTTACAGGATGTCCTGAGGCAGGCCAGGAAAGTCTGTGCATTTCCGCCGGTCATATAAAGCCAGTGCTCGGCTGACGGACCTCCAAAAGGAGTTTAACCTGCCCAAGAACCGCCTAATCTGTGACATGCCCACCAGGTGGAACTCAACGTTGGCCATGCTGCAGCGGCTGCACATGCAGCAGAGGGCCATCAATGAGTACCTGTGCGACTATGGCACCAGGACAGGGTCAGGGGAGCTTGGTTTTTTTCCCCACGCCAGTGGGCCATGATCAGGGATGCATGCACTGTCCTGTCACCATTTGAGGAGGCCACGAGGATGGTGAGCAGTGACAGTGCATGCATCAGTGACACTGTCCCCCTTGTCCACCTGTTGGAGCACACGCTGCGTGGAATAATGGACAGGGCACTTGAGGCAGAACAGAGGCAGGAAGAGGAGGACTTCCTTAGCTCTCAAGGCCCCCTTTATCCAGACAGTGTTCCTGCGTGCCCGCCGATCACACAGGAAGAGGAGGAGGAGGAGGAGGAAGATTGTGTCAGTATGGAGGTGGAGCCTGGCACTCAGCATCAGCAGCAGTCTTTAAGGGATCAGTCCCAAGAAACACATGGACTTGTACGTGGCTGGGAGGAGGTGGCTGCGAACCATGTCATCCTTAGTGACCCAGAGGACTCCGGACCGAATGCCTCAGCAAACCTACGCTGCATGGCCTCCCTGATCCTGCAAAGCCTGCGTAAGGATCCTCGTATTCGTGGTATCAAGGAGAAGGACCAATACTGGCTGGCAACCCTCCTTGATCCACGTTACAAGGGTAAGGTTGCGGACCTTATCTTGTCATCGCAGAGGGAGCAGAGGATGAAACATCTTCGGGAGGCCTTGCAGAAAGGTCTGTGCAACGCATTCCCAGAGACTGGGAGGTTACAAACTCCTGTTTCTGGACAACGTGTTGCTGAGGCTTCAGTCAGTCAAAGAAGGAGCGGTGGAGAAGGTGGCCGTCTGACCGATGCGTTCAGACAATTTTTTGGTCCGCAGCCCCAAGGTATGATTGGTTCCAGCAACCATCGCCAGCGTCTGTTTTACATGGTGCAGGAATACCTAGGGGCAAGATCAGACTTGGACACCTTTCCCACCGAAAATCCTCTGGGTTACTGGGTCTTGAGGATGGATCACTGGCCAGAGCTTGCACAGTATGCAATTGAGCTACTGGCCTGTCCTGCATCCAGCGTTCTTTCGGAACGCACATTCAGTGCTGCTGGAGGCTTTGTAACCGATCATAGGGTGCGTCTGTCCACCGACTCGGTCGATCGACTGACCTTCATAAAAATGAATCAGTCTTGGATCACCACCAGCTACCAAGCACCTGATGCTGATGTCTAAATGGAATAGGCTGCGCTGCTAAATAAGTGAACGTGATTATACCAAGAACATTCCTGGTGATAAATAACACTCAAAATGGATAAAAAATGCATACAAAAAAAAACTGATGTGAATATTGTTGAAACAATATAGACTAAACTCCACAGACTGCACGATTCATGATGAATAAATAAAACAGTAGAAACTCAGAATCAAGGATCATATAATGCTGCAAAGTCCATACTTTCAAATAACAGTCTTTATGCGAGAAATAACTTATTGGTAAGGGAAGATAGCACCAATCTTGATATAGAGTGAGGCATGCACAAACATATCTCCCTGGGGAGCGTGGTGATATATGAAGTTCCTCCACCTCAGACAAAAACGCCCCTTACCAGATGGTTAGATCTCCTGTCAAAGAGATCATGCAAGCAAGTGGCTGTGTCCCCCAGCCACTGGGTCTCTGCAAAGTTCCCACTCCGAAGTTCACAGGATTAGGGTATTAATGCTCAAATCCCAAAAATAGAAAAAGAGATGCTCCATAGCGTAATACAGTTAAACTTTATTAAAATGGAAAATATAAGAAATGCACTTACAGTGTAAAAGCGTATTAAAAACAATGCAAGCCGGCCGGCTCTCAGATGCTGCCCGTGTCTTCCGGGATCAGCGTGGTATGGTGGTGACGTCAGCACGCCGCTCCTCCCTTTTTTACGCTGTTTCGACAAATCTGTCGTCTTCCTGGGGTACGGGCGGCATGCTGACACACCACCTAAATAGGTAAATAAGGCAAAGGTAACGCCCCCCTCTGAGATCAAGATCTCCGAAGCCGTCGCCGCCATGTTTGAATTGGGCGACCAAGGACTTAAACTAAGTAATTAAAAATAAGAATAAAGATTTATTGATGGCCCAGATAGGAAGAATGTCTGTCCGCTGACCCGAGTAAAAAAATCAATGCTACCATCAGCTCAGAGACTAAGAGATCTGTCTTAAAAGTCAATGATATTAAAAAACAGCCAATCATAATTTGCCGCTGCTGAACATGCTAACAGCTTCAGTGTCAAATATACACGAGACTACAGATCAGATTAAGATAACGTAAAAGTACTCTGATGACATATGATGTCTCTAAAAAATGGACCAAAGAATTTCTTTATATATACTATGAAATTAGAAATCCTTTATTTTCCCATTACCGTCACTAAATGAAAACAAAAACAAAAAACACATAATGTGAGCACGGGGGTCACACCACCCCTGTTGACATTTCATGATGGATTAAAAATATACTGGATGTTAATATATGCCAGTCCAAGTACTTTGAACCCAAATGTAGAAAGAGATCTACAAAATAGTAGAAAAAAAAAAAAATTATGTGCAGGCTCAGTCTCCTAATAGGAAACTTCTACGTGCATGGATAGCTATTGAGCTGATAATTTCATACCAGTTTACAAAATGTCTACTTGATATGGTACGTACCGGACCAGATATAAACCCCTTGATATCCAACATTAACCGAGAGTGAGGGGATGGTGGACCCAAATAGTACCCACCACCACCGGACATCATGATCTCAGAACAAGGCTCCAAAGCATAACACTCTAACCATTATCAATGAAAGCATTTACATCAGTGTCAATGTTCAAACCGTGGGGGGTATAGCACCGGACTCGATGGATCCAAACCATTTCTAATCTAGACAGTTCCCTGACTAGAGATCCACCCCTCCAGTGGGCACTATATCTGTCTATTCCTAAAAATAAAGTGTTGGCTGGGTTCCGATTGTGATGTACCGCATAATGTTTAGATACCGAATGATACTGGTAACCATTTTTTATATTTGTAATGTGTTCGCCTAGGCGGACTTGCATGGGGCGTTTAGTCCGGCCTATATATTGCAACCCACACGGGCATTGCAATAAGTAAACTACCCCTTTTGTACTACATGTGACAAAAGGCTCTATTTTGTGAATTCTAGATGTACTATATGATGTGAAGGACTCAGTTTTTCTCTGTTTGCTTTTATTAAGTGAGCAAATCTGACACCTTCGACATTGATGATAACCAGACAAGTTTTGGAAGAAGGAAATCTTTTGGGTGGGTGGGTCCACTACATTAGGGGCAATTCTGTCCCGTAACGAGGGGACCCCCCTAAAAACGATTTGTGGTTTGTTGGGCAAAATCGTTTTAATAACCTTATCATTTTCTAAGAGGTGCCAGTGCATTCGTAGGATCTTAGTGATCTGGTGATGTTGTGTGGAAAAACCGGTAATGAATGGTAATAAAGGTCCCCCCGAACAATCTTTAGAAGCCTCATTGAGTAAAGAGGCTCTATCAATGGTTTCTACTTGTTGCATTGTTTGAACCAAAAAATTCTTTTCATATCCCTTTTCCTCCAATCTTTTGGATATGATACCAGCCTGTATCCTGTAATCCTTGATGTCCGTACAATTACGCCTCATTCTTATGAACTGGCTTTTCGGAATGGATTTGAGCCATGAATCATGATGACAACTCCCGATAGGAATAAAAGAATTCCGATCGGTTTTCTTAAAATAAGAAATGGTTTTGAAGTTACCTCCTTCTTTAGTTATGGTTAGATCAAGGAAATTGATCTTCTCATAGCTGCTTTCATGAACAAACTTGATCCCCCTATTGTTGTCATTAATTGAAGAAAAGAAATCATCAAGTTGGGAGATGCTGATGTAACCGAATATTTATTTTTTAAATCTCAGATCCCTTCAAAGACTGCCTATGCTGATGCTGAGTGACTATCCCTGAGTAATTATTCTCTTCCTCCTCAATCATCACGCTGATAGCTTGTAAGAACATTTTTGGTTCTGGGCGCCGCCACCAGTGCCTAAGGCCCAATTTTTCAGCCCCTGTTTAACAGGGGCGTGTAATTACAATTTTTGATGCAATACTTTGCAGCAGGGCTCGTTTCTGCGTTCCAACTAGAGTATCTTTGAGAGGTTGCAGTGTTGTGGCACCAGCACCAGTGCCTAAGGCCTAATTTTTCAGCCCCTGTTCAACAGGGGCATGTAATTACAATTCTTGATCTAATATTTCACAGCAGGGCCCATTTCTGCACCCACCAAGAGCGAGTGAGGACTTACAGTGTTGTGGCACCACCACCACCAAAGGCCCAATTTTTCTGCCCTTGTTCAACAGGGGCATGTAATTACAATTCTTGATCTAATATTTCACAGCAGGGCCCTGTGAGGGCTTACAGTCTTGTGGCCACAACACCTAAGGCCCAAATTTCTGCTGAGTATATAGGGCAGGCCCCTACTTTCAAACATCTAACTTACAAACGACTCCTACTTGCAAACGGAAGGAGACAACAGGAAGTGAGATGAAATCTACCCCTAGGAAGGGAAATTCTCTCCTGTAAGAGTTAATATGGGAAAAACCTTTCTCCTTTCCACTGATGCTTTCCAATCCTTGTTCCACAAAAAACCCCAAATTTTCAAAAAACATTTGTCATTGGGACAAAAAGTGAGGTGAAATCTTCTGAAGAGGAGGAAAGACAGCAAAACAAATGTAACAGGGGTGATAACCCTTCCCTATGTTTCCAAAAAGCTTAAAAAAGATTTTTTGGCTGGAGCTAAACACGTTAAAAATGTACCCGTTAAAAATTACAAACAGATTCTACTTAACAACAAACCTACAGTCCCTGTCTTGTTTGCACCGCCTGTATACTGCTGTTCAGAGTATTAAGGGCCTGGTGGCCCCACACCTTTCCTTTTAATTTGGGTGCGGGGTTCCCCTTAATATCCATACAAGACCCAAAGGGCCTGGTAATGGTCTGGGGGATACCCATGCCGTTTGTCTCACTGATTTTCATCCATATTGCCAGGACCCGACATTACATTAAACCCGCAAGCAGTTTTAAATGAGATTTTTTCCTTTAAAAATGACATTTTGTGCAGGGACTGTTCTAAACACGGGAAACACGCGCCACTTTACAGGCATACTATAGACACACCCCAGGTATGATATTTAAAGGAATATTTCACTTTTTTTTTTTTTTTTTACTTTAAGCATCATTAAAATCACTGCTCTCGAAAAAACGGCCGTTTTTTTTTGCATCGATACAAGTCCCCTGGGGTAGGACCCAGGTCCCCAAACCCTTTTTAGGACAATACCATGCAAATTAGCCTTTAAAATGAGCACTTTTGATTTCGAACGTTCGAGTCCCATAGACGTCAATGGGGTTCTAACGTTCGTGCGAATTTTCGGTCCGTTCGCAGGTTCTGGTGTGAACCGAACCGGGGGGTGTTCGGCTCATCCCTAATCAGGAAGGAATATTTTCAAATTGGATCATGCTTTGCTGGGGTTTTTTTGCCTTCCTCTGGATCAACTGTGGGTGTAGGTTTGTGCATATGGGATTGTATTTTTTTTTTGGTTGTACTTGATGGACTTGTGTCTAACTGACTAACTATGTAACTATGTAATGGTTCCAGAAAATGGACACTGTATTTAAGGAGCTAATCTGGAAGAAAGGGCAATCAAGGGTGCGCCTCCGCACATTGCAGCTGCCAAGAGACAGGGGGGGATTGGCGGTTCAGCACCCTTGGTGTTATTTATTGGCGACACAATTGCAGCATTTAAGAGGTTGTAATGTGGTGTCTGAGGAGAATCAGGACAGAGGAGCTGTGCTATTGGGCACAGGTCACAATACATTGGCAGAGGCGTTGGAGGCCGAATCTTAGGGAATCTTGACCATAACTCCGTCGTCAGAGCTTTATGTCAGGGTGCCACTGCTGTCTACAGGATCGAATTCTGAGCCTGAATCTGACAGATGGGTGACTTCCGCTTCACTCTCATCTGTCATGCTCAGAAACGTGTAGGCTTTTTCACTAGTGTACCTTCGATTGGACATTGTGGCCTCCACAATGGTACACAAGTGAGAAAAGAGCACCTGACTGTCAGCGACTGTTTCAAACGCTACCAAAAAAACTGTTAGCGTTCACAGGGATCAGACCTGACTCTGTGAACGCTGCGCAGTTATGTGTTTAGTGTTTTTTGTAAGTGACAGTGATCGATTGATACTGCACTTGGGTGGGCTGGGTGGACGGGCTAAACGCAGATGCTAGCAGGTATCTGGGCTGCTCCCACTAATTCTGTTTATGGGAACCCTAAACTACTGGGGACGCTAGTATAGATCAGATCAGATATTGATCCATTCAGACACTATACTACTAAGAGAGGTGTATGGTGCATGCGTGGGTGTTAGCGCTACTGGCACTAATCTGATGCTGCCTGGGGCGACGCAGACCCTGACTGAAGCTAAAACCTACCTGATATCACCCGCTGGGTGATCAGGGGGTTAAACCTTTATTTAGGTAATGTACGGCGGGTACCCTGACGCTACAAAAAAATAACTAACCAGCATCACCCGTAACACTAACACGGTGATCACTGATGACAGGGGGCGATCAAGGGGTTAAACCTTTATTAGGGTGGGTACCCTAAAGCTACCTGGGCCTACCACTAACTGCCCTAACACTGATTAGTGTCGCAAATGACACCAGTACAGTGATCAGTGAAAAATCTGACAACTGCACTTGGTGACACTGACAGGGAGTGAAGAGGTTAACTGGGGGGGCGATCGGGGGTGACAAGTGTACCTACTACATGTACTGGTGTTAGTGTAGCGTGCAACTTACTGTGAGATGTTTTTTCTCCTCTCTCTGGAACGAAAAGGATTCCATGAGGGGAGATGACATCACTTCCCTTGTCTGTGTTTACACTTACACAGGCAGGGGAGGATTTAATTCGCCAGAACCGATCAGCAGGTCCAGGCCATAAATAATTGGCCTGGACCTGAAGATTGATCACTTCTGAAATGAATCCGATGGTCACAAGCGAGGCGCGGGACGCACGGGGGCGCCCTGTACGGGATTTCGCGAAGCGGTGCCATTGTGCCGCAGTAAAAGTCGGCAAGTGGTTAATACATCTAAGGGCTTGATTTAATTTATAAATGATAGTATATGTGACAGGGATATAGAGAGGAACGAGCAGCTTCCCTGTAGGAAGGCATGGGTGGAAGAATTAGGGGATATAACAGATGAATAATGAAAATGTATCTTGGAAACAGGCCCATTAAGTACCCTATCTCCATCAGTGTTATGGCAATTTTTACCTACCTCACTTAAATGATGACACATAAAATAAGTGATTAAAACCTTTTGTCTATATAAGAATCAACCCATGCAGTTGCAGCTATTACAATTAAAAACGAATGATAACTATGCGAAAAGAATAACAATCAAATTTATTTATACAGAAAAAAAATGTTAGACTAATCAGATTACCAAATATAGCACAGTGATGTTACAAATACAGTGTTGCCAGTCTACAAATATAGTTAATGCAAAAAGGAGATAAGGTTACAATTGACATACACATGCTATCAAGGTATTAAGGCAAATCTTAGGCCCCTTTCACACTGGGGTGTCGGCGGTAAATAATTTAGCGGCGCTTTAATGTAGTTTTTGCTGGGTTTTCGGCCGCTAGCAGGGTGCTTTTAACCCTCGCTAGTGGCCGAAAAAGGGTTAGTGTCCCGCAAAGCACCCTTGCAGCATCGCTCGTTCGGCGGCCCTGCCCATTCATTTCAATGGGCAGCAGCGGGCTCCAAAGATGCTGCTTGCAGGAGTTTTTTTTACATCCTGCCAGCACATCGCCTCAGTGTGAAAACCCTCCGGCTTTCACACTGAGACTGCAGGGGAGACGTTTTTCAGGCACTTTACAGGTGCTATTTTTAGGCCAAAAGCGCCTGAAAAACGCCTCAGTGTGAGAGGGGTCTTAGGATAGAAAAAGTTAGAGAAAAGAAAAGAGAAATAACATAATACACATAATACAACATAGAGAGCTCTTATGTGACCATGTTTCATCTAGACCGTGAGCCTTAGAGAGAGCCAGGGGTGTTTATTCTGATATATACACACTTGTAACCCCCTCCCCTCCTCACCCCCTTCCATATGCTAAACTGCTACATTGAGCCAATGGGGGTGGGTGGCTCTCCTTAAGCTAGGACACCAACTACCATTTTATGACCAAGTTCTTCCTGTTCCCTTCCCAACTCCCACAAAGTGACATTATTATGCTACCAAATGGTCAGACAAGAGGCTTTTGTCAGAAAGCTACTCCAGATAAAATTCCACAGCTGGGTATGGTGTCTCTGTTGATTCTAAACATGTTCTGAAAATATAAAGTCACTGAAAGATCACTGTAAGTCACATTAATAATAAAGTCTATCATTTTCAGGGCTTAAATTTCCACATCAGTAAGACGGTGTCACAGCTACTACGGCTACATAGGGCATATAGGACACCTCAGCAATTATTCCTATATGGGTAGAGGTCAGACGCTAGATGCCCACGATGTGGGGATCCAACGGGAGACCTTATCCATATAATGTGGGGTGCCCAAAATTAAACAGCTATAGGAGAGAAGTTATCGGTAAAATAAAGGCAATTAAAAGTATGGCTAGAGAGGTTCCACTACATACAGCACCTCATCCCGAAATATTAATTGAAAATTAGGGGAGTAGAAGAGGGATTATAGCAGTGCCAGAGAAAGAAATAGGAGTAGGATATTTCAGATAAAATTGCAAAAAATACTTTATTAACAAAATTTAACACATACAAAAAGACACAGATGAATTAAAATCGTAGGTGTAGTTCACACATCAATTTATGCAGAATAAATGCAATGGAGTAGGCCTAGTGAAGAGGGCCTTCAAAACAGAATCTCAATTCCTACATGTTTCGCCAAGACATTGGCTTCTTCAGGGAATGATGTGAGCCTGTAGCAACAATAAAGATCTATACACAGAAACAAAAAAGAGGGCAAAAAATAAAATAATAACAATAAAGAATATAATAGTGAAAAAGCATAACACAAAGACTGGGATACGTGGCTGGGCTGTGTCCCCAAGGGAGGTAGCCATCTGAAACCCTCACACTCGAGAACGTACCTGAAAACCTGACACGCGGGGCGAGGCCCGGCAAGGGGCACCCCAGCTGGAGACAGATCAGGCTGCACCGTATCTATGACTGCAGGGGGCATACAAGAGACCTGGCGATCAAATATAATGCTAATTAGAGAATATATATCAAAAAAAGAGAAAAATAAAAAGAAAGTGTTTTGTAAACATTGCCAAATGAGTGTAATAATATACGCCACATCAAATCAAAAGGGCATCATATCCGCAGAAACGTACAATTTTTAAAAACAAGTTTGTTGTCAAGGGGAACGCCTGGGGAAAAGTTGGAAGAATATACACAGGATCAAAATGGAAAATGTGGATGTTTGTCTGCAAAATATAATAATAAAGGACTGAAGGCATATACTGTTTAACTGTTGGAAAAAAGTAATACAGTTAAAAGTATAAGGTAGGGGTAAAGATTGAAAGGGGGGCTTACCTAGAAGATTATTGAGGTGGATGTAAGTGTCAGAGATGGGTGCTCTGCACACATACGGGAAATACAAGATAGGATTAGTCTGCAGCAAGGATTGTTGCATCCTGAAATGGAACAAATAATATAGACTCAGGGTTGGGGGAGAAAAAAGTAATTGGCTAGGATGATGCAGAAAGATGGAAGGCCATTTAAACGTACCATAAAACTGTTCCAACAACCATAGCAGGCGTTCCTCATGTCCAGCTGGCATGGTGGACGGCCGGTGTTCTGCCGAGAAAGTTCCGCTCGGCGTATAAGTTCCCCCCTCTACTGCGCCTGCGCAGTAGGTATCGGCGGAAATAGCCGAAGCACAACAGCTGAAAATCAGCTGTACACAGTGCCTGGAAGAGGGCCCCTCGCGGGCTCGCTTCACTCGCCACGCTTCGGGCACGGCCTCGCTGCGCTCGGCACTTTTAGATTCCCCCTCTAGGTCCACTTGGATGGTGGGGAAGGAACCTGGACCCAGAGCGCAGGCGCCGTGTACAGCTGATTGAAGCATTTGAGCTTCGGCTATCTCCGGCAGCTGACAGTAGTATGTACTGCGCAGGCGCTGCGCCTGCGCAGTACAGGGGGGAACTTATCCGCCGAGGGAACATTCTCGGCAAGACACCAGCTTATGTACGCCCCCCACACCTGATCGGAGCCGCGATCAGGTGTGCGGACGCAAACGAGAGGCGTCTGCGCATGCGCCAGCGGCAACATCATCGGAGCGTACAAGGTCCGAGGTGCACCACGAGAGATCACCCGGACCACGTGACCCCCGACTGGGCAGCCTATTGGGAAGTCGGAAAACGCTGTCAGTAAAGGAATCTGACAGCGAAGCCACATACCAAGGTGCGATGGTATGCGTAGGGCTAAGCGGCACGAGTGATGCGCAGACGCCCGGGGGGGCAGACATAAAAATGCTGCCCTGGGCATCCATACAATCAACAGTGCAAGCCCAAGCGGCCAGGGCAGGGGGTCCATGTCCCACCACACCCAGGGAGAGGAGGCAAACAGGCACAACCGAGATAGTGGGGGACAGGGACCCCCCGAAGAGAAAGGAAGCGTGAGGGGGGGCACCGGGACAAAGCCCCCCAAAAAACACAAAACCCCACAATTAGGGGGGTGGAGGGGATGTCCTAGGTGCACCACCCCACGTAGTCCAGCCACGTAGACCAACAAGTGCATAGAGAATAACTAGGTCCCAGTTAGAACACAAAGAATGAAGCACAAATAAATAATAAAATGGGCAAAGAAAGAAAAGTAGTCGATACATATATACTTATTGACTAAGTAACATCATGAGGTTGGTAAATAGTACAAAAAGATACATCAATGAAAAGCTTATTACAAGATTTGATCAATACAAAGTTTCTTTTTCCAATAGCACTTATCCTATAACTGTGTAAGAAGATCGAAATAACAGACCATGGCTGAGGGAGAAAAGACATGAAAAGAAAGGGATAGAAGGGGAAGGGGAAGAGTAGGGGGGAAAAAAAGAGGGAAGGGGGGGAGGGAGGAGGGAGAGAAGGATGGGAAGGGGAGAGAAGGGAGGGGAAAGTTACGAAAGAGAGAACAAGAAGCACTAGAGCTGACCCAAATTGGAAGGAATAGGGACAGGTACAGTGTATATATACAGCTAAGTGAAATGAGAGACTGAAGGGCCGGTAATGATGCAATCAAAAAGTACAAAAACTTTATGTAACGAGCCCCTTGCTCGCTCGGTTCCACTCTCCCGACACTCCTCTGCAGCTATTGAATCAGATTGCAACGTCTGATGGTTCGGTCATTCAATGCTCCGGGATTAGAACTACAGCTCTGTGCCGTTCTAACCTAGTTGTGATAGCTCAGAACAAACACCAGGCAGGCTGTATGTAAGTTCAAACAGGAATCTCTTTTATTGCAAAATACAGGCTTTTATACACTCAAAGTGGAGGTGCAGAGCTCCTGCTCATATTACTCTAACAATACAGCTGTAACCTAATTAACCTAATTAACATGAGCTAATTAACTAATCCCTTTAGACAGCCTAGATGACTCAGACATCACCGTTAGGCCAGACTGGCCGTCTTGTAGTTCAGAAAATCCAATCAACATTATCACAATCAACATAGACTCTTCTTCACACAATAGCAGAGTTAATTAACACAAATAACAATGGGGATCTAATGACTCTTAGATCCCATAGTAGACTTATTTACAATACACATTTTAGCAGACAATAGACAGACAGGTGTTGGAATTTACATCAGCATCTCCTAACAGTATCTGTCCCAGCATTATGAATCAGCCACTATTCCAATATGGCAAATCCAGGGTCCCCAGAGTCTGTGTGTCCTGGGGGACCAGGACCCAAATCCACAGTAATGCCACCTCAAGGGTCCCCAGGCATACAGCTCACAAAGAGCACCGTTCCCCCAAATGCAAGGGCCCCCGATCGATCGGCAAGAGGCTAGCATACAGTCCCCTCCTCCAAAAGTCTCTCTCCTGGCTAGGTCTGTCAAATTTCTCTCCTTTTGGCAGGAGACTAACACAGGAGGAGACCCCAGACGGGTTGACTCCGAAGTTAGTCAGTAGTTCCAGTCCTCTAATGCCTGTACCCACACAGTACCCCAAACAAATTGTTCCAAACAAAGCATTACTCACCCAGCCAACCTCTGCCTCTCTCAGAGAACATATCTGCCGCTGGGGAGAGGCCTTGACTGGCCCTTCTCCCTGGAGTCCTTTCTGCCGCTGGAGAGAAGACAGGGTGTCTGGGCTCACTCCGTCATGCTGTTCGGGATCTGGGCTGACTGCCCAGCATCCCTGGGGTATATAGGTGGAGACTGAAGTCCCATCCACCTTCACAGGACATCCATCCTCTGTTAGTTGAGGGCAGAGTCCAGCAGTACTCGGCCCTGTTGCCAGCCCTTCTGCTGGAAACCCCACACCATCTGCTCCGGCTAACTGTTGGGGAGGGACGACGAACACCTCCTCTCCCTTCTCCCCTTGTATCCTGATCTGCTGCTGGGAAGTGACCACCTCCTTCTCACCCTGAGCCTCCGGAACCGCCATAGGTGTAGGGCAGAGATCTTGGACCCTCTGT